>NC_031771.1:66955961-66962198 GCF_001522545.3 Parus major
GGGCGCTGCTGCTGCCCACCCTGACGGCCACGCGCTTGGCCGGGCGACACATCGAGGGACGGCTGCGGGAGCTCGGCTGCCCCGGCACGCCCGTCCCGGCCTCTGAGTGCCTGGCTGACCTCTTCCAGGGGCTGGAGATGTACAACCGCGTGGTGCAGGGGCTGGCGGAGGAGCTGGGCCCCGAGGTGAAGGCTCCCAGCGCCTTCACGGTGGGCGGGGTGCTGCGGCTGCTGGCGGCTGAGCGCGGCCGGGCCGTGGCCCAGAGGCTCCAGCCTCTCCTGTGGCCTCAGAACGGGAACATCAGGGACAGACACGTTTGCTGGGAGGACGCGGCGGTGCCGTGGCCACCGGGGCACGACGCGGCGGAGACAGGCACGGGGCTGGACACAGAACCTTCCAGAGCAGAGGTGCCATCGGCGCTGGCGGCTGAGCTGCAGGCAGTGTGCCAGGAGGACGAGGAGCTGATGAAACACGTTTTTGGGGCGCTGGTGGCCTCAGCTGACAGCCTGTGGCAGCCAGTGCTGTCAGAGAGCCCCGAGCCCCCGGGGCTGGCGCCGGGGCTGCGGCCGGGCAGTGCAGGTGGCTGGAAGGCTGTGCGGTGGCTGGACGCCGCCCGTGGCCCTGCGGTTGCCACGCTGAGTGCCCGGTACCACCTGCTGCTCTGGGAGGCTGCGGGCGCCGTGCTGGGGGACATCCCCGGCACCCCTCCTGCCACCCCCAGCGCCACCGTCACCGCGGCGTGGGAGCTGAGCCGTGCGCTCGCTGTTGGTACGTGGGGGTGCAGGGGGTGTGGGGGCTCCCTCAGGGTGTCCCCGCCCTCCCCTGACCCCCCCTGTGTCCCCACAGCCCGTGTGCCCCCCGAGTGCCAGGAGGAGCTGGGGCGGCTCTGCCTGCGCCTGCTGTGCCGCAGCGTTCTCTGCAGCTGGGACACGGGTACGGGGGGCTGGGGGAGCACAGGGTGGGGTACAGGGGGTACAGGCTGTGCTGCAGGGCGTGGGGCACTTGGTGGATATGGGGTGAGAGAGCAGGGCTCGCTGTGTGAAGTGTTGGGGATGAGGTGTGGGGTGCAAGCGGGGGATGTTGGAGCCTTCTAACTGTTTCTGCTCTAGATTTTACCCGTGCTCTGGGCTCAGGGCTGTCAGACAAGTGCTTGGAGGCTCCAGGGGGGCCCCCGGGGCCGGGGTGCAGCCGCACAGCCCAGCAGCTGCGGTGCCTCTTCCCAGCCCTGGCACTGGCCCTGCACTGCCTGCGCCTGCTGCCCGCCCGCCCGCACGGTGAGAGGGGTCCGGGTGGGGGGCAGGTGGGTCTGTCTGGGGATCCTCTCGGTGCTGACCCCCACCCGCAGCCCCCCCCGGGGGTCTCTGCCTGCGGCTGCAGGTGCTGGCCCGGTGCCTGGCAGCGGTGGCGGCCGCCCACGCGTGGCTGACGGGCCGGGCCGGGCGGTACCTGGCGGCCTGGGCGCTGCCTCAGTTCCTGCTGCTCACCCAGGGAGACCTGCAGGTACGGGGGGCACAGGGGGCACGGGGCTCTGGGGGGACACGGCGGGGACTGGACTCACTCCTCCTGCTCCCCTCCAGGTGCTGAAGGCAGAGGCAGAGGAGCTGATGCTGCAGGTGAGCGGGACCTTCCCAGAGCCAAGGGACATTCACGGGGACGGCCCCCCTGAGCCACTCCCCAGCCCAGGATCCCCGTGGGAGCTCCAGCTGTGCCGGCAGATCCGAGACATGGCCAACAGCATCCAGGTATGGTGTGACTGCAGGCCTGAGCAGGAGGATGTCTGTGTCACCCGGTGTCACCCTGTGTCATCCCGTGTTCCCTGTGTCCCAGCGCTTCTCCGGGGACGTGCTCTGGATGTTCTCCACCAGCTGCAAGCGGCTCTCAGCCGAGATCTTCGACCAGACGATGCCACTGGGCCGGCACTGGCGGCTCAGGCCACGCGCTGGTGGGTGTTGGAGCTGGGGGGATGTGTGGGGTGCTTGGTGGGGGGCTTCAGGGGGTCACTGAGCTGGGTCCCTGTGTCCCCCAGAGCTGCCCAGCTCCCCCAGCGCGTACGCGGCGGCCGCGGTGCAGGCGGTGCTGGGGCAGGTGCTGCAGGGAGCCCAGGCCCTGCCCCATGATGCCCAGGTGCCCACCCTGGCACGGGTCACCACGGCCTTCCTGGAGGCCTGGATGGATCACATCCTGACCCGCCGGATCAAGTTCAGGTACTGGGGATGGGGGTCTGCAGCCGGCGGGCAGTGCCAGGGGTCCCAGTGAAGTCCTGGGGGTCCCAGAGGCATTTCCAGGGGTCCCAATGGCAGTTCCAGGGGTCCCAGAAGCAGTTCCAGGGGTCCCAGAGGCAGCTCCAGGGGTCCCAGAGGCAGCTCCAGGGGTCCCAGTGGCAGTTCCAGGGATACCAGTGGCAGTTTCAGGGGTTGCAGAGGAGTCGTGGGGGTCCCAGAAGCAGTTCCAAGGGTCCCAGAGGCAGCTCCAGGGGTCCCAATGGCAGTTCCAAGGGTCCCAGTGGCAGTTTCAGGGGCCCCAGAGGAGTCCTGGGGGTCCCAGAAGCAGTTCCAGAGGTCCCAGCGGCAGTTCCAGGGGTCTCAAGTGGCAGGTTGGGGTCCTGCTGCTGCTGCCAAGGGTTCCAGTGGGGGTCCTAGGGGTCCTGGTGACGGTGCCAGGGGTTCTGTGGGCAGCTGTGGGGGTCCCAGTGGTGGTTTTGGGGGTCTGATGGCAGTGCCATGGTGGTCCCAGAGCGCTGTGGCAGTGCCAGAGGTTGTGGTGGGTTCCTGGTGGGGATTACAGGGGTCCCATGCTCACCCTGACCCCCATCGCAGCCTGCAGGGTGCCCTGCAGCTCCGGCGGGACTTCGAGGAGGTGCGGGAGCTGGTGTGCTCCGAGAGCTCCGGGCTGGCTCCCGAGGCCCGGCAGGCGCTGCGGGCCCTCTGCGTCTTCCGACACACGGACACGGCCGTGCGGTGCCTCCTGCAGCAGCCCGGGGGGCTGGGGGGGCCCCCCCGGGGCTGGGGTGGCCTCCGGCGCTGCTGTGAGAGCGGGGTGGGGATGGGGTGGGGTGGGAATGGGGATGAGACAGGCGGGAATGGGATGGGATGAGATGGGATGGGATAAGGTGGGATAGGGATAGGAAGAGGGATTGGACAAGGATGGGGATTGGAATGGGGATGGGGACAGGAACCCCCACCAGGAGCAGGATCTGATATCCCAGCCTATCCATTCCTTCCCAGGCTCAGATGAAGGCGCCCACCCCCTGGAACCATCCATGGATCCTCTGCCTGGTCTGGACCCTCTGGAGGGGCTGGGCCCAATCCCAGGGACCCCCCCGCCGGCTCCGGAGGCCGATCTCCCGTCCCGTCCCGAGTCCCCGTTCCCGGGCAGCCAGCAGCAGTGGCTGTCCCTGCGGCTGCACCGTGCCCGCCGATGGCGTGTGCCAGGGCTGCCGTGTGTCGGGAACAGCCCCGAGGGCTGACCTGGAATAAACCTGGAAACACCATTGCCGTGGTTATGTCTATATGGGATATGAGGTCTGGCATCCCTGGGGTGTGATCCTGGGATTCCTACTGGGACCAGTTGCTGCTGGGCAGAATCGAATTGGAACTTCTGTGGGGAGGCTGGTGGGACTGGAGAGTCTTGGAGGGGCTGGGGGTGCAGGGTGAGATTTCTCTGGGGGTCCTGGGGGACGCTGGGGGTGCATAGCTGGGGTTCCAGAGTGGTCCTAGGGAAGCCCGGTGGGGTCGGTCCATGGGGTATCCCCAGAGAGGTTGGGGAGATCAACAGGTGTAACACAAAGGACGTGAGGAGGGTGGGCTGAGTGGCAGGGCCGGTCGGGGACACGCTGCGGTGTCCTTGTCCCCTCGGGGCCACTTTGGGTTCCGCGGGGTGCTCGGGAGGACCGAGCCTGCCCGTGCTCCTCCCGCCCGCCAGGGGGCGCTGGCGGAACAGGCCCCGCCACAGGTGGCGCGGCGCTGACGTCACGAGCGCGACAGCGCTGATGGCGGGCGAGCGGCGGCGGCGCGGCGGGGATGGACCCCGGGAACGGCCCCGCGAGCGGCTCCGGGACCGCGACCCGAAACTGCGACAACAGCAAAAGCCGCCGCGAGGCTCCGGCCGGGGTCGGACGGCGCTGGCGCTTACAGCGGCGGCGGCAGCGCTGGCGCTGGGTCTGGCGGCGGCGGTGGCCGAATGGAACCGGTGGAGCGAAGCCTCCCGCCTCGTTACCCCCCACCCCGCGCCCCCCGCCGTCCCCCCCGGCTCCACCGGGCCTCTCGCATCGCCCACCTATTTCTGGGGCACTTACCGGCCCCACGTCTACTTCGGGATGAAGACGCGGAGCCCGCGCGCTGTCGTGACCGGTGAGGGGCGCGGGGGGCTCTGCCCCGGCCTGGGGCTCGTCCGGCCCCGCTCCCACCCCGAGAGCCGCCCGTGACACCTCCCCGCCCCTCCAGGACTGATGTGGCTCCAACACGGCGGCAACCTGAGGCACACGAGCGAGCAGAACGATGGCGTGTCGCGATATGGCTGGCTGATGCACGACGGGGAGAATTTCGGAGTGCAGGAGATCCGCGATGAGGGGCTGGTGCTGAGAACCGAGTTCGTGAAGCAGCCGGGGGGAGAGCATGGCGGGGACTGGAGCTGGAGGGTCACAGTGAAGATGGAGGTGAGGGGATGAGAGAGGGAGATGGGTTGGGATGCCGGGGAGCTTTTTGTCATCCTCCTTTTCCCCCTTCCCAGGGCAAGGGCCCGGCCCCACTCCTGTCCCTCTTCTTCTACGTGGCCACAGACGGGCAGGGGACGCTGCGGCCGGTGCTGGAGAACGGAACACGGCTGGCAGCCGTGGCAGGGACAGCGGAGGAGCTCGGGGACTTCACCCTCACCTTCCTGCCCCCCACCGGGGAGGGTGGGGAGGGGCACAAATATGCCAGGTGAGTGGGCTGCGGCCCCCAAACTGTGTCTCCTCCATCCTCACTGTGCCCTCTCCACGTCCCCACTTTGTCCCCAACCCCTGACTTTTGTCTCCCCCCCAGTTACAACTTCCTGGCCGCGGGGGTGCCGGGGCTGCACCGTCTCACCGACCTCGTCCGGCAGAGCCTCCACGAGAGCTCCGTGTTCTCCCCACCGGGCCGACCCCGCCGCCGGTTTTTCGGGGTGTCCAGCACTGGGGGCTTGCCTGGGGAGCCCCTGCGGGGGCAGCTGCTGCTGCACCAGGTGACGCTGGAGCCGCCGGCGGTGCTGGAGGTGACGCTGGAGTCGGGCAGCGCGGCAGGGGCACGGCGCGGGCGGCTGGCGGGGCCGGCGCTGAGCGCGGCGCTGGCCCGGCACACGGCCACCTTTGAGCAACGCTTCGAGGACACCTTCGGGCTGGGGGCACGCGGGGTGTCCCTCCCGCAGCGCCGCTTCGCCCAGGCGGCGCTCAGCGAGATGCTGGGTGGCATCGGCTTCTTCCACGGCCGCTCCCTGCTGCGCTCGGAGCGCCGGGAAGAGCCGGTGCCCGGCGCCGAATCCACGCTGTTCACGGCCGTGCCCTCGCGCTCCTGCTTCCCGCGTGGCTTCCTGTGGGACGAGGGCTTCCACCTGCTGCTGCTGAGCCGCTGGGACCCCACGCTGGCTCGCGACATCCTCGCCCACTGGCTCGACCTCCTCAATGCCGACGGCTGGATCCCGCGGGAGCAGATCCTGGGGGACGAGTCACGGGCCCGAGTGCCCCCCGAGTTCGTGCTGCAGCACAGCGAGACGGCAAACCCCCCGACGCTGCTGCTGGCGCTGGAGCGGCTGCTGCCCGACGCGCCCCTGCCCTACCTGCGCCGCCTCTTCCCGCGCCTGCGCGCCTGGTTCGACTGGCTGAACCGCACCCAGGCCGGCCCCGAGCCCTTCACCTTCCGCTGGCGCGGCCGCGACGCCGACCCCGAGCGCTTCCTGAACCCCAAGACTCTGTCGTCGGGGCTGGACGATTACCCCCGCGCCTCTCACCCATCTGCGCAGGAGCGGCACCTGGACCTGCGCTGCTGGATGGCGCTGGGTGCCCGCGTGCTGGCAGCGCTGGCCGAGCGCCTGGGCGAGCCCACCGCGCCCTATCGCCACATGGCCGCGGCCCTGAGCGACAACGACTCGCTGGACCGGCTGCACTGGGCGCCTGAGCTGGGCACCTTTGCCGACTTCGGCAATCACAGCGCGGCCGTGGCTCTGCGCTGGCACCGCCCGGCCCCCGTGCCCGGCAGGCCCCCGCCGGCCCCGCAGCTGCGG
>NC_031771.1:66962288-66971308 GCF_001522545.3 Parus major
GAGGTGCGGGAGGCGCCGCGGCTGCAATTTGTGGGCGCTTTGGGCTACGTCAGCCTGTTCCCGCTGCTGCTGCAGCTGCTCCGAGCGGACTCCCCGCGGCTGCCGGCGCTCCTGGGCTCCATGCGCAACGAGAGGCAGCTCTGGACGCCCTTCGGGCTGCGCTCGCTGGCCCGCGACAGCCCCTGGTACCTGCGCCGCAACACCGAGCACGACCCCCCGTACTGGCGCGGCTCCATCTGGGTCAACATCAACTTCCTGGCGCTGCGGGCGCTGCGCGGGTACGCGCAGACGGCGGGGCCGCAGCGGGAGCGTGCCGCTGAGCTGTACCGGGAGCTGCGCCACAACCTCGTGGCCAACGTGTTCCGGCAGTACGAGGCCAGCGGCTTCCTGTGGGAGCACTATCGGGACAGCGACGGCGCCGGGCAGGGTTGTCACCCCTTCGCCGGCTGGTCGGCACTCGTCGTGCTGGCCATGGCTGAGGATTATTAATGTGGGGGGTGGTCCCTGTGCCCCCCTGCCTGGTGTGCTCAGGGCCAGGGGAGGTGTTGGGGGGGCTGTGCCAGAGCTCCTCTGCCTCCCCTGCAATAAATCTCCGTGACTGCGGCCTCCTGCCAGCCGTGTCAGGGTGTCAGGGTGTCACCTTTGCTGGCCCCGGGTCACGCTGGTGGCCCCTGTGCCACGGGGGGATGTTTGGCCCTGTCCCTGTGGAGTCAGGGGTCACCACGCAGCCCAGTGCAGCCATCACAAGGGGCGATGGTACTTCCACATCTCTTTAATGGTGAGAGGATGCCAGGACCACCCACCCCCACGGTCTCGGGCATCCCCCGGGCGATGGGGCCCCCTGGGCAGCAGCACCGGGGTCACAGGGGAGGCCCCACAAGCAGTTTGGAGGCGAGGGGGCTCCAGCAGGACCCCACCACACTGCAGGGTGGGTGGCAGATGGGGCAAGGGGCCCCCAGGGGCTCCGTGATGAGTCCAGACCCCAGTTGGGGGTCCCGGGGGGGGCTCAGACAGGCAGCACGGGTGAGTTGGGCCCCCCACCACCCCCTGGTTCCCCGCAGCCCTCAGGCTCACCCTCCTCTTCCTCTAGGCCCCGGCCCACCTCGATGCCCGAATCCCCCGTGAGCCGCCGGTGCCGCCCGGGGCAGCCCCCTAGCACTGCTCTGCCCCCCCCATCCTCCATCCCCTCGGTGTCGGAGCAGGGGCGGCCCTCGGCTTCACAGAAGTCCGGGGGGACTCGTTTGGGGGGGCCCCCGCAGGCCGGCGGCTCCTCGGGCAGGGGCAGGTCCCAGCTGGCACCGGTGCCGGTGCTGCTGGAGCCGCCGTCACGGCCGGTGCTGCCACCCCCCGGGCCCGGGCCAGGCTCCGGGTCCGTCTCATCGGTGCCCGGTGCCGAGAGCGAGGAGCTGCTGGGGGAGGAGGCGCAGGAGCAGCCGCAGGAGCAGGAGCTGCAGCCCCCGGAGGAGCCCGGGGACAGCGAGGGGCTCCCGGGGCTGTAGGGCGGTGGCGGCGTCCCGGGGCGCTGCGCCACTTCCTCGTACGCCGGGAGCTTGAAGGAGGCCAGAAGCCCTGAGGGGGGAAGAGGTGGGGTCAGGGGGACATCGGGGACACGGTCCTCGTACGCCGGGAGCTTGAAGGAGGCCAGAAGCCCTGAGGGGGGAAGAGGTGGGGTCAGGGGGACATCGGGGACACGGGGAAATGGCACTGAGAGGATGGAGATGGAGGGCACAGCTCAGCACAGGGCAGAGCTGGGGGAACAGGGGGCTCAGTGGGATGTGGGGGATGGAGCTGGAGAGCACAGCCTGGGGCAGGGGTGGGGATGTGGGGCTGGGGGCGAACATGGGACACTGTGGGGCAGGGACGGGGAATCCAGGATATTGGGGAGTATTCCAGAGGGTCTTGAACCACCGAGATCCCCCATGAAAATGGTCAGGCACGAGGGGCTGGGGGTCCCAATTCACTGAGGACCCCCATGGCGGGAGGTGGTGCTGGCAGAGGCTGGGATCGGGGGTAGGGGGGAAGTTGAGAAGCCCCTCACTCACGGAGGTCCCCCGAGGACGGGGGGTACTGGCAGGCACCGTGGTAGGCGATGAGGTTGATCTCACGCTGCCGCTGCTGCTGCTGCAGGCGCAGCTTGGCCCGGCGGTGCCGGAAGGCGCAGCAGCAGCTCAGCAGGATCAGGATGGTCCAGAGCAGCCAGAACCCTGCGGGAACGGGGGCGCGGAGCGGGGGGGTCACCCTCACATAGAACCCCCATTCCCATGGGGGGTCTCACTGCAGCCCCCAAAACCTCCCACAACCCTCAGTGCAACCCCAGCTCCCGCAGGACTCACACGGAGCCCTGAACCCTGACACATCCCTAACCCTGGGGACCCCGGGGAGTCCCGGCTGGTCCCGAAGCCGTTCAGCCCGCCCAGACCCCCGATCCGCCCGGTTCTCCGCGGATCCCCCCGCACTCACACCACAGCTCGTAGTAGTAGGTGCAGCAGCCGCTCTCCCCGCAGCAGTGCCCGGTCTCGCACACGTAGGGCCGGTTGTTCACCCCCGGGCAGAACTCCCGGGCCTGCGGGCACGGCCGCACCGTCACCGCAGCCCCGCGCGCGGCCCCCCCGCCCCGGCCCGCCCGGTACCTGCGGGTGCTGCCGGCCCAGCAGCGCGGCCCAGGCCCCCTCGGCGCTCCCGGGCCGCTCCATAGCGCCGCCGCCTAAAGCCCGCCGCGGCCCCGCGCCCGCCCGGCCGCGGCCCCCGCCGCCCGCAGCAGCCGCCGCCGCCCCGTCGCCACCGTCGCCGCCATCGCGGCCCCCGCGGCCGCCGCCGCCGCCGCCCGGGCCGGGGCCGTCGCCGCCGCCATGACGCCCGGCCCGAAATCCCGCCCCTAGTACCACCGGGGACCAATCGGTGACTGCTCTGCGGGCGACAGCCAATCGGCGCCGTCACCGCCGCCCGGCTGCAGCCAATCGCGCGCCGTCTGCCTGAGCCTCACGCCCAACAACAGAGACAAAGGAGCCGAGCCCTGCCCCCGCCGTGATTGGCGGCCCCAACAGCCAATCGAAGACACAGCACCGCCCCCAGATGCTGATGGACAGCTTCACTTTCCAATGGGAGCTCAGCCCGAGCTCGACAGAGGGCGCGGCCCCCCGGCCCGCCCTGGGGTGGGCACTCGGCACGGCGCGACCAATTGGCGAGCAAGCATCGCTTCGTTCGTCTGATTGACAAAGCGTCCGACCAATCAGCGCCGCCGCTCTCCGCCGAGCAGGGCCCCAGCCAATGGGCGCTGCCGGAGAGCGCCCCGCCTCCCGGGGCGGCGGGACTGACCATAACGCACCGGGGGTGGAGGGGAGTTGGACTGTTCCACAGTTCCGCCGGGGCAGGGGGGGGGGTCTGTACCATGGTGCTTCCGGGGGGGTTTCGGACTGTACCACAGCGCTCCCGCAGGGTCGCGTTTCCTCCCCATCCCAGCAGGCCCACACACGGCTCCTTCAACAGCCTTTAATCAGCTTTGTGCCAGCAGGACCCATCCTTTCTGGGGACCTCTTCATCCCCTCAGGACCACCCTCAGCCCCTGACGGCGTCCCCAAGCCTCTGTGTCCACGGTGGAGAGGCTGGAGCCCTCTGGAGCTCCACATCCCTGCTGGCCATATCCATTGGTGTCCATAAGGAACTGCAGCCATCCAGATCCCTTTGTGTCCACGTGGAACGCCCAGAGCCTCTGTGTCCGCAGCAGAGGGTTTGAAGTGCCCTGTTCTGGCCCTTTGGGTCCACGTGGAAGGTCTGGAGCTCCCCACAACCCTCCGAGTCCACAGTGGAGATCCACAGATTCCTCTTCTGGCCCTCGGTGTCCACGTGGATGATCCAGACCCCTCTGTAGTTCCCCATACGGGCTGGTGATCTGGCCCTTTGCATCCACGGCAGAGGATCCGTAGCCCCCCGAGAGGGTCTGTATGCCCTGGAGAGGGTCTCTAGCCCTCGGAGAGAGCCCCGCAGCCCCCTTTGGGAGCGGGGTCACCCCTGGCTCTGCAGCAGCTGCAGGTTGCGCTGGTAGCAGCCCAGGCTGCAGAGCGGGCGCCCAGTGCGGGCGCAGCTGTAGCGTTTGGGGTTGGTGCAGCCGGGCACGGCGCAGGGCTGTGCGGGGGGCACGGGCGGGGCGGCGGCGGCGGGCAGCGGCAGCGGCAGCCCGGCGGGGAAGGACACGGTGACGCCGTCGGCGGCGCTGCGGTAGTGCACGACGGGGCAGGGCGCGGGGCGGGCGCGGCGCTCGCGCAGGGCCCTCACCTTGGCCTTGTGCGTGCGCGTCAGGCGCTCGATGGTTTGGTTCTTGCTCTCCTCGGCTTTGCGGGCGGCCTGGAGCCGCCGGCGCCGCGCCCGCTCCTCCCGCTTCTCCCGCATCTCCTCCGTCACCTCCTTGGCCTTGGCGCCCATGGGCAGCTGCAGCAGGGGCTGGCTCTGCTGCTTGTGCAGCAGCGCGCGCTGCGGGGGCACGGCGGCGCGTCAGGGGGACCCACACCGCTCCCCATCCCCAACTCGGGGATCCAACCTGCCTCTCCACCGCTTCCAGGGCTCCCCAAGGGTTCCAGCTGAGCCCCGCAGTAGTTCTGGGGTCTCTGCAGCCCTTGCAGATCCTCTCAGTCACGGCTCAGCGGCTGTGAGGCTCCCTCATTAACCCCTTCTCCCTTTTGGAGCACCCCAGACCCTCCAGCCCCCTCCCAGCCCTGTGCCAGCAGCTCCACAGCCCCCACAGACCCCTCAGCCCTGCCCCCCGTGCCCCCTGACCTGCCGGGCTGTCAGGAGGGACTCGTCCACCTCCCTCTTGATGTCGCCGTTGTCGTCCAGCTCCCCCCTCTCGAGGGCCGCCAGCCAGCGCCGCTCCTCCTCCTCCTCTTCCTCCTCCTCTTCCTCCTCCTCCTCCTCCTCACGGGGGGGGAAGCAGCTCTCGGGGTCCAGCTCGGGCAGTGGGGAGGGGGCCAGGTTGCTGTCCTCATCTTGAGGAGGACCGGGATAGCAACAATCACGGAGGGTGGGGGTCCCACCGCCCTGGGATCACTGGAGCACCCCCTCCCCACCACTCTGAGCTTCCCCTGCCCTCCCCAGAGCCCCCCGTGAGCCCCCCCTGCTCACCCAGCCAGGCCCGGTACTGCTCGATGGGGACCCCCTCGCTGGGCTCCTCCTCGTCGCCTCCCAGCAGCGGGGAGGGGGACGGCGAGTGCGGCCCTTCGGGGACCACCGTGAACGTGGGGACGCTGTAGGGAAAGAGAGAGGAGTTTAGGGACGCTGGTGAGGCCGGGGTGGGGGGTCTCGGTTAGGGGGACACACGGAAACACCCCCGGCTCAACCTCCCACCTCCTCTGCCCACATTTTGGTGCCCGGGATCTGCCCCCCAGCTCCCTCCTCACCTCTTGGTCCCCAGGATCTGCCCCCCCAGCTTAATCCGGAGCCGCAGCCGGGGCTGCCGAGGGGGTTCGGGACCCGGGGGCGGCCCCGCCTCGTGGTGGTGCCGCTTCTTGTGTTTTTTCTTGTGTTTCTTGTGCTTCTTCTTGTGGCCGCCATGGCCGCCTGCCTCGGCCTCCTGCCCTGTGAGGGGGAACACAAGGTCAGCGAGGGGTCCCTGCGGGCCCTACCCCGCCGGGGAGCGACCCCGCAGCCCCCACGGACCCTCCCCGGTCCCGCGGCCTCTCACCGTGACCGGCGGCCTCCATCCCGCCGCTCCGCCAGGCCCTGCGCATCCGGCTGCGGGGGACCCAATTCGGGCCGGACCCACTTCCGCCCGGATTCGCTTCTGCCCGGAATCACTTCCGCCCGGACTCACCTCCGCCCGTTATCCGGGGCGGGTGACGCCACGGCCGCCATGTTTGAAGTGGGCAGATTGTGCTCTGTCCCGGGGGGAAACTGGAGCCGCGGGTGCTTTTGGACCGCCCGGGGTAGATGTGTGAACTCGGGTGTGAAATCAGGTGTGAACTCACTCAGGTGTGAACTCACTCAGGTGTGAACTCACACAGGTGCGAGCTGTGGGGTCCTGCGGGGCCGTTCCTGCCCAGCCGCGGGTCCTGCGGGCGATGGAATCCCGGGGGTACCGGGAAGGGCAGTGCCGGTGGGTCAGGGGTGATCCGGCCCCTCACCTCACCTCACCTGCCCCAGGTGAGGCAGTTCTGGAGTGCTGCTCCAGCTCTGGGCTCCTCGGGACCAGAGAGACCTGGGGCTCCTGGAGGGGGCCTGATTTGGGGGTGATTTGGGGTTCCCAGACTGAGGGACCCGGGTCTGGTTTGTCCTGAGGGAAGACTGAGGGAGTACTTCATCAATCCACACAAATAATCCCAAATATCCACACAAAACTCTCAAATACTCACCCAAATATCTCAAACCTTCACGGAAATCTCTCATCCGAGAGCGGATACCATCCAGCCTCACAAAAACCTTATCCAGCCCCACAAAAACCCCATCCAGCCCCACAAAAACCCCATCAATCCACACAAAAACCCCATTGATCCCCACAAAAACCCCATCCAGCCCCACAAAAACCTCATCCGGCCGCACAAAACCCCATCGATCCCCACAAAAACCCCATCCAGCCCCACAAGAACCCCATTGATCCCCACAAAACCCCATTGATCCACACAAAAACCCATTGATCCACACAAAAACCCCATCCAGCCCCACAAAAACCCATCCAGCCCCACAAAAATCCCATCCAACCCCAGAAAAACCCCATTGATCCCCACAAAAACCCATCCAGCCCCACAAAAACCCCATCAATCCACACAAAAACCCTATCCAGCCCCACAAAATTCCGTCAATCCACACAAAACCCCATCCAGCCCCACAAAAACCTATTGATCCCCACAAAAACCCCATCCAACCCCACAAAAACCCCATTGATCCCCACAAAACCCCATTGATCCCCACAAAAACCCCATCCAGCCCCACAAAAACCCCATCCAGCCCCACAAAAACCCTATCCAGCCCCACAAAATTCCATCAATCCACACAAAGCCCCATCCAGCCCCACAAAAACCCCATCCAGCTCCACAAAAAACCCATCCAATCGCACAAAAAGCCCTCCCTGGGATGTCCCCACGGTGCCCAGGGCAGGATTTGACCATGAACTAAACACAAATCCCGGCCCAGCCCGGGGCAGAGCTGCTGCTCCCCAGGGAAAGGACAAACCCCGGGACATCTCACCCGGCCGGGTGTCACCTCTCGCCAGGTGACATCTCCAAAGGGCCCTTCCCACCCCCACGGCTCCGGGATTTCGGGATTCCCGCTGGGGACACACAGATGTCACACGGGGATGTCACACACGGGGATGTCACACACGGGGATGTCACACACGGGGACCCCCCCGCCCCTCGCCCGCAGCTGCCGCTGTCCCGGGCCATTGTCCCGTCCGTGCCAGGAGCCGCCGGCACCGATCGCCACCGCCGCCCCCTCCCCTCCCCCCCCCCCGCGGGATCCCGGAGCTCTGCGGGGCCGGGAGAGGCGAGCCGGGATCTCCCCGTGCGTCCAGCCCGGTGTTTCCCACCTGTTCCAGGTGCGCCCGAACCCGGGGGGGCTCCAGGGAGCGCCCCGAACTCTGGGATTCCTTTGGCTCCCCCATCCCGGAGCGCCGGGAGACCCTCGGGAATCCCCAGAAAGCTCCGGGACCCCGCGGGGAACCCCCGGGATCCCTCGGAAGGCTCCAGAGGACCGGGACCACCGGGACCACCGGGAACACAGGGACCCCCACACAAAGCTGCGGCTCCCCGGGACTCCGGGACCCCCCGGGACTTCCCGGACCCCTCGGGAATCTCCGGACCCCGGGATCTCCCAAGAACCCTCCAGAAACCTCTGAACCCCTCGGACCTTCCGGACCCTCCGGGACCCCCCGGGACCCCCCGGGACCCCCGCCCATGTTCCGGCGGGATGAGCGCAGCCGCTCCACGGTGGCTCGGGGGTCTGCGCTGGACATGGAACTGCGCCGGGGTCGCTGCTGCCCTCCGGTCCCGGCCTCGCAGGTACGGGAACACCGGGAACAGCGGGATCAGCCCGGGCACGGAGCCACGGGGGCGGCCGCGACCGCTCCCTGCCCCCCGGGCCCCCCCCGGCCTGTCCCGCTGCCCCGGCCCAGCCGGGAATTCCGGTGGGATCCGGTACAGCGGGAATCGCCCGCGCCCCCGGCACCCGACGGGGACTGGGAGGGACTGGGAGGGACTGGGAGGGGGCTCCTGGTTCACCTGGCGGTCTTGGGGTACCCAGTGGGTGTGGGTGGGGTCCTGGCATCTTTAAAGGGGTCCCAGTACCCGGTCCCCGGGTGGGGTCTTGGTGGATACCGGGGTTCCCAGTTCACCCAGTACCGGCTGCATTTTGGGGGGTCCTGGTCCCTGGGGGAGTCTTGGTGCATTTGGGGGTTCCCAGTTCACCCAGTACCGGCTGCATTTTGGGGGTCCCGGTCCCTGGGGGAGTCTTGGTGCATTTGGGGGTTCCCAGTTCAGCCAGTACCGGCTGTATTTTGGGGGTCCCGGTCCCCGGGGGGGTCTTGGTGCGTTCGGGGGTTCCATTTCACCCGGTCCCAGCTGCCCACTGAGGGGTCCCGGCGGACTGAGGGGGTCCCAGTTCACCTGCTACACCCAAACTCGGGGGGCTCCGGTGCCCTTGGGGAGCCTGATGCACATTGGGAGGGGGGGTCCCGGTGAATTTGGGGGGGTCCGGTGCATCCTGGGGTGGATCTGGTGCATTTTGAGGGTTCCTGGAGCACTTTTGGGGGTCCAAGTGGATACGGGGGGGTCCCCGTCTTTCAGTACCAACCGCACTTGGCAGGTCGGGGTTCACTTGGGGGGGCTCCCGATCCACTCGGGGGTGCCTTGGCTCACTCTGAGGGGTCCTGGTGCACTTTGGGGGTCGTTCCGGGGCATTTGAGAGCATCGCGGAGGAGGTCCCGGTGCACCCGGAGCAGTCTCGGTTCACTCGAGGGGGTGTCCCAGACCCAAACCCCGCTACACACGGGAGCTCCGGTTCGGTTCGGTTGGGGCGGTCCCGGTGCCCCGGGGAGG
>NC_031771.1:66971408-66972612 GCF_001522545.3 Parus major
CCATCAGTTCTCTCCTCCCATTTCACATCACTCTGCAATGTGTTCTGGGTCAGTGAATTTAGGGATATCATTTTTTAAGGATGAGTTATTCCAAGGTTAAAGTTGTTTTTATCTCTTTTTATGAACCTCTCTGCAAACAGAAATTTTCTCTTTGACTCTTAAAGGCCACAAATCTTCAATTATTACTTCACTTTTTTCCATTCCAGCATCTCACAGGATCAAAACTGCTTCACCTTCTGCTTAAATTCACACTTTGAAATATTCCCTTCCCTCCCCAAATACTCTGTCATCAATGAACATTTGTTAATTAACATTAACATCAATTAAAGGAGCTGGGGCAGCATCCCTGGGTTCCCCTGGATGCTGCAGCCTCTGGATTTATCCTGGGAATTCCTGGGGTGAAATTCCCTGGGTGGGACAGACCAAGGAGAGCCTGGAATTTTCCTTTCCTCACTCCAGGACTCAGAGGTGTTTCCTGAGGAATTCCATCTCCAATCCCATTTTTCCTGAATTCCCAGCTGGAATTACACCCTGGGCTTTGGGAATTCCATCTCCAATTCCATCCCTTTATTCCTGAATTCCCAGTTGGAATTACACCCTGAGCTTTGGGAATTCCATCTCCAATCCCTTTATTCCTGAATTTCCAGCTAAAATTACACCCTGAGCTCTGGGAATCCCATCCCATTTTTCCAGAATTCCCAGCCAGAATTACACCCTGGGCTTTGGGAATTCCATCCTTTTATCCCAGAATTCCCAGCTGGAATTACACCCTGGGCTCTGGGAATCCCATCCCATTTTTCCAGAATTCCCAGTTGGAATTACACCCTGAGCTTTGGGAATTCCATCTCCAATCCCATCCCTTTATTCCAGAACTTCAATCCCATCCCATTTTTCCAGAATTCCCAGCCAGAATTACACCCTGAGCTTTGGGAATTCCATCCTTTTATTCCAGAATTCCCAGTTGGAATTTCACCCTGAGCTCTGGGAATTCCATCCTTTTATTCCAGAATTCCCAGCTGGAATTACACCTGAGCTCTGGGAATCCCATCTCCATTCCCATCCCTTTATTCCAGAACTCCCAGTTGGAATTACACCCCAAGCTTTGGGAATTCCATCCCATTTTTCCAGAACTTCCTGCTAAAATTACACCCCGAGCTTTGGGAATCCCATCTCCATTCCCATCCCTTTATTCCAGAACTCCCAG
>NC_031771.1:66974102-66974669 GCF_001522545.3 Parus major
TCCAAAGGGAACAGCTCCCACTGCTCCTTTATTTATATCCTGGATTTTCCTGCCTTTCCCAGCCCTTCCTGTGTGGAATTTCATGAGTCACCGGCACAGGCAAATCCCTGTTCCTGTTTTTGTGGCACTGGGAGGAGCTCAGGGAATTGTTTCACATTCCCAGCAATGTGAGAGCGGTGCTGAGGGTTTGATAAGCCTGGAGAGAGATTTCCCAGGAATTCTCTGTGTTTTCCTGGGATTGCTGCTGGGTTGGGATGACATTTCAGGGGGAGCTGAGCATTCCAGGGGGTTGTGGAAAAGTGGGAGCTCTGGGATTCTCCAGGACGGCGTTTCCAGGCCCCCAGCCCGTCCCCTCGGCCTTTCTTTCCTGTGCTTTTGGGAATTTTGTCTTTTTCTCCCAGAAATGGCCCAAAGGGCAGCGGATCCGGGTCCCCAAGGAGAGCAAAGCCAGCCCTGGGAGGATCCAGCTGGAGCAGGACCGGCCCAGAGCCCGGCCTAAACTGGGGCAGGACGGGGAAAAGCTCTGGGCTACAACAGCCTCTGACCCTGCCGGGGGACCAGGAGCAG
>NC_031771.1:66978339-66980702 GCF_001522545.3 Parus major
GGGGACAGATGTGACACTCGGGGACAGATGTGACACTCGGGGACAGATGTGACATTTGGGGACAGATGTGGCACAGATGTGGCACTCGGGGACAGATGTGGCACTCGGGGACAGATGTGGCACTCGGGGACAGATGTGGCACTCAGGGACAGATGTGACACTTGGGGACAGATGTGGCACAGATGTGACACTTGGGGACAGATGTGACACTTGGGGACAGATGTGACACTCAGGCACAGATGTGACAATTGGGGACAGATGTGGCACAGATGTGACACTTGGGGACAGATGTGACACTCAGGCACAGATGTGACATTTGGGGACAGTGTGGCAGTGCTGGCCCTGGCACTGCTGAGTTCAGGGTTGGCCTGGAGGAGCTTTGAGGTCTTTTCCAGCCTTTAGGATTCCGCAGTTCCAGGGAGCCGCTTCCCAACCTTCCCAAGCCTCTCCCTGGGGGCTGCAGGAGCCACCACAAGGGCTCTGGAGCCACCAGAGCCGTCCCTTGTCCCCTCCCTGGCCAGGCCAGCTCGGGGTCACCCTTCTGGTGGCCGTGTCCTCCTCCAGGAGCTCCCACCCCCAGAATTCCTTGGAAAACCGGCTGCACAGGATTTCCTGTGGCTGTGCTTTCCCAAAGAAGCTCTGTTAATAAATCTTCAGGTCCTTGTGAAGATTTATTTGGACAAAGCTCTCAGGGACAGGGTGGGATCCTTGGATTCATCCTGGGCGGGGTCAGGAGTTGAATTTGTTGTTCCTCGTGGGTTTTTTCCAGCTGGGATTTGTTGGGAATGCCCAGGGTGAGGATGCACCATGTGCCTGTAGCTGGAATTTCCTCTGCTTCCAAATCCCTCATGGCTGGGAAAAGCAGCTCCTGCACAGGGAATTCCTGAGCCAGGAATTCTGCCTGGATTTCAGGCAAATCCCCAAAGCAGATCCTGAGGGATGGGATCTGTGTCCATTCCCTGGAGGATCCAGGGATGGATAAACCCAGGAGCTGCCCGGGTTTGCTGCTGGGGGCTGGATGTGGATCATGGATTCATGGAATGTTTGGGTGGGAAGAGACCTTAAATCCCAGCCCATGCACAGGCAGGGACAGCTCCTGTTATCCCAGGGATCCAGGGGCAGCCAGAGGAAATCTGGGAATTGCAGAATCCCAGGCAGGAATTCCTTGCCAANTATAAAATATAGAATATATACTATAAAATATAGAATATATAATATATAAAATATAGACTATATACTATAAAATATATAATATATAATATATATTTTAATAATATATTAAACGATAAAAATACTATATATAAAATATATATAAATATATAAAATATAAAAATATTATATATAAAATATAAAAATATTATATAAAAGATATAATATATTTTTATATATTATATATATTTTATATATTATATTTTATATATAAAATATAAAACCATTATTTTTATAGAAGCAGGATAAAGAATTCTGCAGCCACAGGCTCTGAGAGCTCCCTTTGGCCATTCCCAAATCCGATTTTCCCTCGGATCCTGCTCGGTTCCTCCCTCCTGGAAAACCACCAGGAATCTCCTCCTCACAGGATCTGAGATTTATCATTCCTTTTTATTTTTCTCATGGAATTTTCACAATGATTTCAACAATTGTGTGTCCAGATCCTCCTGTTTAACGAGTCTGGCTCCTTCCCAGAGCTCCTGCTGAAGGAAATGTGGGAATTCCACCCGGATAATCTCTCATCTCCTTTGCTCTATTGTGATTTTTACATATTAATTAACTAATCCATAAAAATGAATATTAAAAGTTCCTATTTTTGCTTTGCATGTCGAGGAGTTGAAGGCAAACTCCCACTCCCCCTTTCTGGCAGCTTTCCTGCTCCTGATGTTTGGAGAATTATTCAGATTATTCATTATTACTCATTATTCAGATATTAACTAATTAGCTCCTCTGCTGTTGAATTTTAATTTTGCACGTGTGCTCAGCAGCAATTCATCCTCTTAAACTTTCCAGAGTGGGAATTTTTGTGGGTTTTTATTCCTTGGATTGTCCCCCGCTGCTGTTGAACCCTGCTGAGGGAGGTGGATGCTGAAATTCCCTTTCCAGAGTTATCCTGGAGCTCAGAAATGGCTCAGGAGCTGCTCCTTTGGAATTCCTGTTCTGGGTAGGGAAGGGTTGGATCCCTGCACTGCTGAAATTCCAGAGTTATCCTGGAGAGCAGAAATGGCTCAGGAGCTGCTCCTTTGGAATTCCTGTTCGGGGTAGGGAAGGGTTGGATCCCTGCACTGCTGAAATTCCCTTTCCAGAGTTATCCTGGAGCTCAGAAATGGCTCAGGAGCTGCTCCTTTGGAATTCCTGTTCGGGGTGGGGAAGGG
>NC_031771.1:66984392-66985409 GCF_001522545.3 Parus major
GGATTTGGAAGCTGATTTTGGGGGAAAACCCTGGGATGAGAGGAGTAATTTCCTGAGGATGTGATTGTGGCAACATTCCCTTCTCTTGGATATCCACAGGGAATTTCCTTGGATCCCAAAGTGTCCCTGAGACAAACACATGGAGGGTGCAGAGCAGATCCCAGTTCTCCAGCACCCCTCACCTCCCACTTTTCCTGGCTGGAACCAGAATTCCAGACCGGTTTAAATCCCATGAAATGAGCTGTGTGCACCTTTGGGGCTGGAGCAGGAATTCCTGGATGGATTCAGGATGGTTCTCCCTGCTCTCTGTTCGAGGTTTCCAGGGCTGGAAATGCCTGGATCTGGAGATAAGGAGCAGCTCCAGAGAATTCCAGGGCTGAGGAGCAGCTTCAGGAGCTCAGCTCTGCCAGAGGGGGTCGAGGCTGGAGGACACAAATTCCGTGCAGAATTCCTTTGTTTTCCATGTGTTGTTGAATTATTTTTAATTTTTATTTTAATTTTCCCTGTGGGGATCCCGAGGGCTTTGAAGGGAATTGGCTGCAGGCCTGAGGCAGGAGATGTTCCTTTTGGAAATTCCTGGTGCGCTATCAGCTGGACACAGCATCCTCAGCTTCCTGTCCTCGGGAGCTGGGAGTGACTCTCCAGGAATCCCGGAGAGCTGCTTCCCCTCTGTCGGGAATGCTGATGTTCCCGTGCCCAGGAGCCGTGGGGTTTTAGGGCTGTTCCATGAAATGAGCTCCAAACTGAGCTGCTGGAGTTTGGGAACAGCCAGGGGTGCTTTGGGGTCTTGGCTCACAGCAGTGGGGAGCAAACGGTGCTGCTGAATCCGTGGATTTGTTGGGATTTGTTTGGGGAGGTCTCTGATTCCAGGTCTGTGTTTGGGGACAGGGAGCTGGAGCTGCTGGGGCTGGGAGAGCTCAGAGCTCTGCCTGTGGGGGTGAAATGATCCCTTCCTTCCACAGGAGCTCACAGGAACAGCCCTGGGAGGAGGATTTGGGATGGATGAGGCTGGAATGG
>NC_031771.1:66985984-66989530 GCF_001522545.3 Parus major
CCATGGATGGGGGGGCTCTGGGTGGGATTTAAGGTCCCTCCCACCCCATTCCATGATTCCATGGATCCAGTGCAGGATTCCATCAATGATTTAAGTCACATAAACACCTCCTGTTTGAACTCAGCATTCCCTGCCTGTGGATACTGGGGAATATTTCCTCTTTATTCCCAGATCCTGGGATATTCTGATTTGGAAGGGACCTCAGGGATCAGTTCCTGCTCTTAAATAACTCAGCCTGGGACTGAACCCTCCAACCAACCAAGCCCATCCCAGGCTCTAAAAATGCCCTAAATTATCCTTAATATCATTTATTTTTAATTCTTCATCCCCAAATCCTTCCAGAGCAGTCAGAGCATACCCAATCCCTGGATGAGCAAATCCTCCAGGGACAGAGCAGCACTCAGCAGCTCCCTGTGGGAAAACTCCTTTGGTTTTTGGGGTTTGCTGCTGTTTTGGGAGGATTTGGGATTCCCTGGAGGTGGAGGCTGTGGCCATTCCCACACCGAGGACGAGCTCCCTTTGGATTTGTGCTGGGAATTTTCCACAGGGGCTTTTCCTGAGGGTTTCCCACGGTGTGGCTGTCTGTGCTAATAACAGCCAGGATAAATTGGAATTCAAATCCTCTTGGATGCTGTTGGCAATGAGGAAATCCTTTTTTCTTGGATACTTGGCACAACTGGATCAGATCCCGGCGTTTAAAGACACTCAGACCTGGCTTTGAATTATTCCAGTTTCACTTTGGCCCTGGTTTGTGGCCGGTCCAGGCTGGGAATTGCTCCCAATTAAGAGGTGGGAAGCAGGAATAAACGTGGATGTGGCTCCCAGGGATTCTCCTTATGGCTGTGTCCTGCTGAGGGCTGGATGTGGGATTTTTGTCTGCTGGCAGGGATTCCCAGGAAAAGCAGGAATTCCTTTGGTTCCCTGTGGAGCAGCAGGTGAGCCATGGATAATCCAGGCTGGCAGTGCCAGGGGAGTTTTCCAAAATGAGAGCTTGTGGAGGAGGGAAGGAATTCCTTCCCCATCCACATGGATTTATATCCCAGGGCTGAGCCCTATCCCTGGATTTCCATTGTGGCTTCCTGGGGCTGCTCTGGGTGCCTGAGGAGGCTCAGGATAATCCAGGATTTTGGCAAGTGCTGGGTCTGGATTAACTCTGGCTGGTTTTAATTGGATTAGGGATTGGCTGTGCCCTGGGGAAGGGCTGAGATTGGGATTTGGCTTGGATTGGGCTGGGATTTCCATGGAATGAAGCCTTGGGGATGATCCAGCCCCTGCTGTTCCATCCTGCTGTCCTTCCCAGCCCATCCCTGGGATCCAGAGTGGGTCTGGAGAGGAATTCCTGCCTTTGGGGGATTTGGGATTTGGGTTCCTTTGTCCCCAGGGTGCTTTGGGGTGCTGGGACCTCAGCTGTGAGGGCCATGGAATGCTGTGCTTGGAGCAGGGAAGGACGGGACTCGTGGTCCCTTCGGCACAGTTTGGATACAGGAATATCCATCATGGAGACAGGGATTGATTTCCTTGTGGTTTTGTCATAGAGTCATGGAATGGGTTGGGTGGGAAGGGACCCTAAATCCCACCCAGGGCCACCCCATCCATGGCAGGGACAGCTCCCACTGTCCTGGGTAGATCCAATCCCAGTGTCCAGGATATTCCCAGGGATCCAGGGGCAGCCATGGGAAATCTGGGAATTGCAGAATCCCAGGCAGGAATTCCTTGCCAAGATCCCAGCCCAATCTCCCCTTTCCCAGTGGAAGCCATTCCCTGGCTCCTGTCCCTGCAGCCCTTGGCCCCAGTCCCTCTCCAGCTCTCCTGGAGCCCCTGCAGGGACTCTCAGCATTCCCTGCATTTTGCCCTTCTCCAGGGGAACATTCCCAGCTCTCCCAGAGCAGAGGGGCTCCAGAATCCTGGAGAAGCCCCGGGGCCTCCTCTGGGTTTATTCCAACAAATCCACATTTTCCTTGCGCAGACCTTGGCCACGGGCTCTTGCCTTTAGGGTTTGGATTTTGCTTTCCCGGGGTTCTGAATCTGAACTGGAAAATTTAGGATTTCCTCTGGTGCCATCCAGTGGCAAAATCCGGGATCGTGGCTTGGCTGGGGCATTCCTGGGATGAGCAAAGGAAATTGGGAAACGAAAGGAGTTGGCTGAAGGGTGAAGCGAGATTCCTTGGGATGTGCCTGCTGTGGGAAACGCAGGGATTGGGAATATTGGGAATATCGGGAATATCGGGAATGTTGGGAATATTGGGAATATCAGGAATATCGGGAATATTGAGAATATCAGGAATATCAGGAATATTGGGAATATCAGAATAACGTTGCTTTGGAAAGGATGATCCAGTCTCCTTTTCCCCGTTCATCCCTGGCCTGGTTAATGCCATGTGCTGATTTATTCAAGCAATTAATTGCCGTGGCTTGTAATTAATTGCCATGATTTAAAATTAATTGCCGTGGCTTGTAATTAATTGCCATTATTTACAAGTAATTGTCATGGTTTACAATTAATTGCCATGAGTTAAAATTAATTGCCATGGCTTTCAATTAATTGCCATGATTTACAGTTAATGGCAATGATTTACAATTAATTACCATGGTTTACAATTAATTCCTGTTGTTTACAGGTAATGGCCATTGGTCACAGTTAATGGCTGTGAGTTACAATTAATTACCATGATTTACAATATATTGCCGTGGTTTACAGGTAATTGCCATTATTTACAGTTAATTACCGTGGTTTACAATTAATGACCGTGTTTTACAGTTAATGACCGTGGTTTACAGTTCATGTCAGTGGTTTACAGTTCATGACAGTGGTTTACAGTTCATGACAGTGGTTTACAGTTAATTACTGTGGTTTACAGTTAATTACTGTGGTTTACGGGTAATGGCTGTGATTTACAATTAATTACTGTGGTTTGCAGGTAATGACTGTGGTTTACATTTAATGACCCTGGTTTCCAGTTAATGACCGTGGTTTCCAGTTAATGACCATGGTTTCCAGTTAATGACCGTGGTTTCCAGTTCATGACCGTGGTTTACAGTTAATGACCGTGGTTTGCAATTAATGGCTGTGGTTTACAGTTCATGACAGTGCTTTACAGTTCATGATAGTGCTTTACAGTTAATTACTGTGGTTTACAGGTAATGGCTGTGGTTTGCAGTTAATTACCCTGGTTTACATTTAATTACTGTGGTTTACACTTAGTGACCGTGGTTTACACTTAGTGACCGTGGTTTACAGTTAATTACCATGGTTTACGGTTAATGACAGTGGTTTACGGTTAATGACAGTGGTTTACACTTAATGACCCAGGTTTACAGTTCATGACAGTGGTTTACAGTTAATTACTGTGGTTTACAGTTAATTACTGTGGTTTACAGGTAATGGCCGTGGTTTACAGTTAGTTACAGTGGTTTCCAGTTAATGACCGTGGTTTCCAGTTAATGACCGTGGTTTACAGTTAATGGCTGTGGTTTACAGTTAATGGCTGTGGTTTACAGTTAATTACTGTGGTTTACAGGTAATGGCTGTGGTTTACAGTTAATGAC
>NC_031771.1:66991758-66994217 GCF_001522545.3 Parus major
CTATATCCCTGTATCCCTATATCCCTTTATCCCTATAATCCTATATCCCTGTATCCCTATATCCCTATAATCCTATATTCCTATATCCCCGTATCCC
This sequence comes from Parus major, assembly GCF_001522545.3. Classification (NCBI taxonomy): domain Eukaryota; kingdom Metazoa; phylum Chordata; class Aves; order Passeriformes; family Paridae; genus Parus; species Parus major. The sequence goes on from NC_031771.1 coordinate 66,991,856, forward strand.
TGTATTCCTATATCCCTGTATCCCTATATCCCTATATTCCTATGTCCCTGTATCCCTGTATCCCTGTATTCCTATATCTCTATATCCCTATATCCCTATAATCCTATATCCCTTTATCCCTATAATCCTATATCCCTATAATCCTATATCCCTATAATCCAATATCCCTATAATCCTGTATCCCTATATCCCTGTATCCCTATATTCCTATATCTCTATATCCCTGTATCCCTATATCCCTATATCACTGTATCCCTGTATCCCTATATCTCTTTATCCCTATCCCTATATCCCTATAATCCTGTATCCCTATAATCCTATATCCCTATAATCCTATATCCCTGTATCCCTGTATCCATCTCTATATCCCTATATTCCTATGTCCCTGTATCCCTATATCCCTATATCCCTATGTCCCTGTATCCCTGTATCCTTGTATCCCTATATCCCTATAATCCTATATCCCTATAATCCTGTATCCTTATAATCCTGTATCCTTATAATCCTGTATCCCTATAATCCTATATCCCTATAATCCTATATCCCTATAATCCTATATCCCTATATCCCTATATCCCTATCCCTATATCCCTTTATCCCTATATCCCTATATCCCTTTATCCCTATATCCCTTTATCCCTATATCCCTATATCCCTTTATCCCTATATCCCTATATCCCTGTATCCCTATATCCCTATCCCTATTCCCGGGGTCCTTTGGAGACCCCATCCAGCTGCTCCTTCCCGCAGGATTCCAGCTGTGCCCTGCCTTGGGCAGCTGCTGTGCCGGGGATTTTGGGGCTGTGGGGAGGTCTGAGGTGTTGAAGGCACATCTGGCACAGCAGCTGGGAGCTGGATTTTGGGATGCTGGAGCAATCCCACCTGGAAAAACGGGAATCCCTTGTCCCACCTGGTGCCACCATCTCCTTTTGGTCCTTAATTCCACACAAATGTTACAAAGCATTTTCCCAATGTGTGCCTTAGGGATTAGGATGTTCCCCTTGGGATCATCTTTCCCGGGAGCTGAGATTCCCTTTAGGAGGAAAAGCTTGGAAATCCTTCTTAAAAATCGGGAGAAATGGAATAAACGTGGAGTGAGCTGGTTCTGGAGGGAGCTGAGGTCTGACTCTGGGATTGCTCAGATCCTGTTCCCTCATCCAGAAATAGGGAATTGAGGAGGGAAAAATCCATTTGGTTTTTGGCTGAGGTGTTTGCAGGTAAATGTTCATGATTTCCCCACTTTTCCCTGTGTTGTCATTAATTAACCATGGTCATTAATTGTGTTGTTCACTGGCTTCGAGTGACTTTTCTCCCCCAAACTCTGGGTTAAAAATTTAAATTTTCTTTGTTCTGAATTCTTTGCCACTAGAGAAAAAAGTGACCTTCAGTTTCCTGACGGGAACGCAGTGATTTATTGGGAATGGAGAAATGCGGAGAGGAGGAGGAGGAGGAGGAGGAGGGTGGGAATGGTCCCCAGGTGATGATTCCCATGGGATGGGGATGAAGGCTCAGCTGGGAGCACCCAGGGAATTCCCTGGGATTCACAGCACTGTTGCCTGCTCATTCCTGCAGACTGGGGAAGGAAAAGGAGTAAAATCCTTGGATTTGCTGCCTGGGGAGTCTCAAAGGTCACTTTTAGTGCAGCTGGGTCTTGCCGAGGGCATTTCCCCCTTCCCCAGTGCAGGTGACCACTGGAAAAGGGAATTTTTTCCTTGGTGAGTGCTCAGGGTCAGCCAGTGCTCCTCGGAAAAGCAGCATTCCTGGAAAATGAGGATTAGGACACTCTGTCTCTGGTTTTCCCCTGTTCTGGAGCTGCTCTCCTTGTGGTGCTGTTTGATTTGGGAATTAGAAACTGGATTTTGGGTTGGAAAAGCCCTCTGAGATGAGTCCAGCCATGCTGGCACTGCACCCCACATATCCGGGGTGCTTTGTCCAGCACGGCATTTTCTGCCGGGGTTTTTGGACCGGGATTTGCCTGCCCGGTGCTCTGGGTTTGGAATTTCCTTCCCAGCCGAGTTCCCAGTGAAGGAGACATCGCTGTGGTTTCACACCCTGGGAAAACTCAGAGCTGCACGGCAGCTCAGGCTGAGGGTGCCCCAGAGCCCCAGAGCTGATCCCCCTGAGCTCTGTCCCACTCCAAACCCCACATCTGATCCCCCTGAGCTCTGTCCCCCTCCAAACCCCACATCTGATCCCCCTGAGCTCTGTCCCTCATTCCAAACCCCACATCTGATCCCCCTGAGCTCTGTCCCTCATTCCAAACCCCACATCTGATCCCCCTGAGCTCTGTCCCCCTCCAAACCCCACATCTGATCCCCCTGAGCTCTGTCCCCCTCCAAACTCCACATCTGATCCCCCTGAG
>NC_031771.1:66996107-66997961 GCF_001522545.3 Parus major
TGGTTTACAGTTAATTACTGTGGTTTACAGTTGGTTCAGTCCTCCTTGAGGCCTTTCAGAGGCCTTTGGTGATCCCGAGCAGAGGCTGCCGATTGCTGAAGGACATTCCCAAATCCTGCAGGAACATCCCAGATTCTGCCCCTCCTTCTCCCTCCAACCCTTGCAATTAGCTTTAATTATAAATTCATATAAAATACAACCCGGGAGCAGCCCAATCACTGCCCTTCCTCTCTGATTCCAACCCCTGCAGCACGGTTTGTCCTGCTGAGGTCCAGGAAGGGATGGGAATGGGATTTGCACCACAAGGGAAATTCGGGATTGCTGATCCCAAGAAAATGCTGCTTTGTGATCCCGATTTTCTGGTTGGAACCTCTGGGCTTGGAGCAGAGTGGTTTTTGATGGGTGGGAAGATTTTTGACCAAACTCCCCCTTTCAGTGAGGCTCTGAGCTGCTCTTTCCCAATTTCTCCTTGTTTGAGCTGGAGCAGCTGAGCAGATCCCGATGTTCCGGAATTTCAGGAGCAGAGGTTCACATTTAAGGAGTGAGGGGGATTGTCCAGGGGAATTTTGAGGTGGTGAGTGTGGTGCAGGTGCTTGATTCTCCCTTGGCAGCACGATCCTGGGACACTCCCTGTGCCCCTGGAATCCCATTTTACCCCTCTCCAAATCTGGGGGATTCCAGGCACCATTTGTATCCCAAATCCTGAGGGTGGGAGTTTTCCAGGAGAGGCTCAGCAAAAAGGGAATGCTGTGAAAAATCCTCTTTTCTTCAGCCTGGGCTGGGGCAGTGCCTGGGAGAGTTTGGAGAGGGGAAAAATGGGAAATTTCCAAAGGGAAGAGGGAACCCCTGGAAGTGGATCCTGGATGGATCCATAGGCTTCAACCCCCAAATGCTATTTTTATAGAATATTTATATCTAATACTGAGCTGGTCCAGCTCTCCAGAGGGAACAGCCGGATTTTCCTCCTCTCCTGTGTTTTCCCTGCTGCTTTGGGGCTCTCCTTGGTGGCTTTTCCCCCCTGGCTGGATCCCATTCCTCCTGTGCCATGTCTGTTCCCCCTCTCCCTGCTCCAGGGGCTTTGGTTTCCTGGCAGGTCCCTGCAGGACCCCCAGGAAGGCTCTGGTGCCACAGAAAATCCTTGGATCCATCCAGATCCTGATGTTTCCTGTTTAATTCCAAAATCTCCTCAGGGAAACAGCCAGGTTTCACACAACGTGGAAGCCCCAACAGGGAATAATAAATGCTGTATTTCAAAACAGCTCCCAGTTTGCTTTGGGGTGCTCAGGAGTTGCTGCTGCATCCCAGGATGCTTTATCCAGCCTGGAGTTCCCTGGATTCCCTTTCCTTAAGGCATGGCCTTGCCCTTCAAGGCACCCTGGGAGCATCCCTTGATTTCCTGGAGGTGAAGCTGCCCAAACCCTCTAAAAATAATGTCCCAAAAACGTGATGAGAGGAAAAAGGCCAGGTTTAATGAGAGTGAAAACTGGGCTAATGAACCTCTTTAATTAGATGAAGGCAATTAAGAGAGAAAGGAGTCGAGCTGGGTGAGGAACAGAGCCCAAGCACCGACCTGGGGATGTGGAAGGATTGGAAAAGCTCAGCCAAGGCTTTTTATTCCTATTTATTTATTTATTCCTATTTATTTATTGCCCATTCCTGGGGTCCTTGGGAGACCCAAGCTCAGCCAAGACCTTTTTATTCCTATCCCTGTATCCCTATATTCCTATATCCCTGTATCCCTATAATCCTATATTCCTATTCCTATATTCCTATATCCCTGTATCCCTATATCTCTATATTCCTATATTCCTGTATCCCTGTATTCCTATATTCCTATATCCCTGTATCCCTATA
>NC_031771.1:67000883-67005706 GCF_001522545.3 Parus major
GTCCCCTCAGTGTGTCCCTGTCCCCACGGTGTGTCCCTGTCCTGTCCCCCTCAGTGTGTCCCTGTCCCCTCAGTGTGTCCCTGTCCCCTCAGTGTGTCCCTGTCCCCATGGTGTGTCCAGATGTGCTGGGACACTCCACAGAGCCACAGCAGAACCTCCATGGTTGCTCTCCATCCCCATCCTCCCATTCCCGTGTCCTCCCATTCCTGTTCCGCCGATCCCGACACTTTTCCCACCATTCTCCCCGTGAACGTTCCAGAGCCGGGGCCGCGTGTCCGGCTCCGTCGCCGTTCCCGCTTGGCTCCGAGCGCCGTTGTTTACGGTCCTGGGAGGATGATTCATCCCTGCCTTAACGCTCCCCAGCTTGGACGGGCTGGAATTTCTCTCACCCGGCTCTCGGAGCGTTCCCTTCCCGCACATGGCTCGAATCAAGTGTCCTTCCAGCTCCCAGAGCGGCACGCATCTCGGAATTGTTCCGGGGAATTGTTTCCATTGTCCTCCCGAAAAGGGGGAGGGCAGTTGGAAGCTCAGCTCGTGGCCACCTCTCCCCATCCTTTTGCTTTCCCTGGATTGGGGTTGTTCCCTCCATTCCTGGCTCTTCTGGAAGCTGGACGTGGACTTGGTCAAGTTGGAGCGTGCGGAATTCCTTCTTTAATGGGGGCGTTCTGGGTCGTTCCATTATATCGTTAATTAAGGGAATTATCCCTCATTTCCTTTGGCATCTTGCCTGGCAGGGAAGAGCTGGATGCCATTCCTGAGGTGGCTGTGGCTTTATTTGGGCTCTGTTTTCCCACTGATTTATGGCCTGAAAGTGTTTTGTTATCATCCAAGAGCTCCTCAGGAGACTTTGGGATATTTTTCCAGCACAGGTTGCCCGGAGAAGCTGCCCCGGGATCCCTGGAAGTGTCCAAGGCCAGCTTGGACGGGGCTTGGAGCAGCCTGGGCCAGTGGGAAGGTGTCCCTGCCCATGGAATGAGACGATCCTTCAGATCCCTTCCAACCCAAACCATTCCATGATCTTGTGCCACTGAGGGAAATGGGGATTTCATCAGTGAAAGTTGAGTGGGGTCCTTAGGAATCCTTGGAAAACTCGGCAGGGTTTGATTCCCAGAGTCAGAGCCAGCAGTTCTTCCAGCTCCTGGGAGCTCTGCTGAGGATTGGGGTGAGGTTTCCGAAGAGCTCCAGCTCTTCTGGAGTTGGAACTGTGGAAAATGGGATTTTGGGGACCTCCAGAAGCCACCTCTGGAATCCTGTCTCCACCTAAGGAGATGTTTGGTCTCTGGAGCACCGAGGCTGCTCCTTCTCTGTGTTTTCCTGACTTACTCCTTGGGATGATCAATTTAAAGGGATCCCAGGACATTCCCTGATGATCCCTCCTGGATTTCAGCTCCTCCCACGGTCAGGAAGCTCTATCCCACATTTGACCCATTTCTCCTGGGCAGTTTGAGCCCGTTTCTGTTCTTCTGTTCAGCAGACACAGCTGTTCCCATGGGAATGTGGGCCCTGGCCTCTTCCCAGATCCCAAATCCATTGCCTTTGAGTCCAGCTTTCCTCTCTGAGGACGTGGCTGGTCAAACTCTGCTCTGATGAAGCTTTTGGGAAGTTTAATTGAGAATTCATCGTCCCCTGGTCCTGTGCATCCCTAATTTTGATCCCCTGGCTCCTGGGGATGTGGGGAACATCAGTCTGGAGAAATGGGATGATGGAGAAGCACAAGAGGAGAGTAAAACACAGGAAACCTTCTGCCATTCCCAGTTTTCTCTCTGGGGAAGCCCTGAAGTCCCGTGGGTTTTTGGGATATCTCCTGCAGAACTTCTGTGCTTTTGGGATCGTGATCTGAGTCTCCTCCAAGGGAACCGAAGGGATTCTCATTCCCGAATCCCCTCAGGGACTCGGCCACGGAGCCCGATGTCCCCGGGGAGCTGGAATGTCCTGTCTGGCCTCTCCCCTCCCAGCTTGGGATGGCAGGCAGGTATCCCAGAGGCTTCCAGGTGTGGATTCCAGCACCTGGAGCCACCTCCGTGTCCTCTAACGTGGGCCTGGCACGGGAGGGCTGGGGGTGAGGGGGGTCTCCTGTGGCTGAGGAGAGGAACGGGCTGGGAATGTTCCTGTTCCTGCCTTTCCGTCGGCACCGCTGCTGGGATTGCTCTTGTGGATCAAAGGTATCCCAAGGTTTAATGGGAACCTCACTCTCCTTGGGCCAGCCCAGGCTGGATGGGGCTCTGGAAGGTTCCCCATGGGAACTGGGGTGGTCTTTAGGGTCTTCTCCGATCCCAAGCATTCTGTGATCCTGGGAGAGGCCGGGCGGGCGTTCCTGGGGCTGCCAGGGAGGAATTTCCCCCGGCTCAGCTGAGTGTGGAGCACGGATCCATCCACTGCTGGAAGCAGGAGCTTCCCAACACAATGGATGGGCAGCCAGGAGCTGGATTGGGCCGTCCCAGTCAACTCCTGCCCCGAGGAGACCTCGGCTTGACCTCGATCCCGGCCCACGTGCTTCCCCAGGAAAGGAGCTGGAAGCTGCTGAGATGGACAGGGAGAGGCTGCTGCCTTCCTCTTCAAATCCATGGATGAGCAGATCCGTGGATGAGGAAATCTGTGGGTGAGCAAATCCTGTAGATGAATGAATCCATGAATGAGCAAATCCATAGGTGAGGTATCTATGGATGAGTGTACCCAGGGATGAGAAAATCCGTGGATGAGCGAATCTATGGATGAGCAAATCCATGGATGAGTGAATCCGTGGGTGAGCGAGTCCATGGATGAGTGAATCTATGGATGAATGAATCCATGGATGAGCAAACCTGTGGATGAGCAAATCCAGGGATGAGAAAATCTATGGATGAGCGGATCCATGGTTGAGCAAATCCGTGGGTGAGCAAATCTGTGGATGAATGAATCCATGGATGAGCATATCCAGGGATGAGAAAATCCATGGATGAACAAATCCATGGATGAATGAATCTGTGGGTGATCAAATCCATGAACGAGCAAATCCATGGGTGAGGTATCTGTGGATGAATGAATCCATGGGTGAGGTATCTGTGGATGAATGAATCCATGGGTGAGGTATCTGTGGATGAATGAATCCATGGGTGAGTGAATCCATGGATCTGTGGATGCTGCTGGCTGGTGGCGCTGCCCCTGGGCTGGGTTTTGTGCGGAGCATTTAGCACATCCCGAGGATTTCCCGTGCCTCTGTGGGATTCTGGGACAACGTTTGTTCCCAGCGGAGAGGAGGGGGCGAGACCTGGAGCCAAGAACGCTCCGACAAAACGCGATCCCGCTGTTTGAGGTGGCGGGAGCAGCTCCGGTGGCAGGGAGGGAGCTCTTGGAGAGAATCCACATCCAGAAGGTTCCGTGCTGAATGCATTTCCCACAGATCCAGGGTTCATCGGGATCAGGCTTCCTGCAGCTCTGGGGCCAGCGGCACAGGGAGGACCTGGAGCTACTGGAGAGGGTCCAGAGGAGGCTCCGGAGCTCTGGGAATCTTCAGCTGGAGGGGGCTCAGGGATTGGAGCTGGAATTGCCGTCCCTGGAAGTGACACAAGGCCCGGATGTGGCGCCTGGGACAGGGGTCATGGGATGAGCTGGAGGATCTCCAAGGGCTTTTCCAACCCTGGGCATTCCATGGTTTTGTAGCAGAGGACTTTTCCCATGGCTTCGTGTTCTCCTCAGCCTTTTCCCTTCATGTCCAAACACGATTCCTTCTGTTTTTGATGGATCAGCAAACGAGGAGCGGTGGCTGGGGGGGAGTTTGGGGTCTCTCCGTCCTCCCCAATCCCTTCAGATCCCTGATCCCATTCCTGCCTTTTCCTTGGGCCTTTGCTGATCTCCATCCTCCCTGGCCTCTGGAATCACTCCCAGTTTCCCGCTGCCTTTGGCTGCTGCTTCCCAATCCTTGGGACTCCCTCAGCTGTGGTGGCACCACCGTCTTCCCCAAGAGCAGTTGGCACCGGATTTCCCAATTTCCTCCAAAAACCGCTGAGGAAAAGCAGGCCCCGCACAAATCCGCGAGGAAGCCCTGTTGAAAAGCTCCTCCTGGTTGAGGCCAGACGAGTCCCGGGGGTTTTGGGGTGGTTTTTGAGGAGCTTTTGGATGTGGTTTGTGGGAATTCTCTGTGCTGGCTTCCTCCTGGAGCTGTGGGAACGCCCACCTGGGGCCATTCCTGCCTGGAATCGAGGTGTTCCCAGCTGGAAAACCGCGATTATCCTGACAAAAATCAACTGTCGTGGCGCTCTTCAGCAAGTGCTTTGTTTCCTACCTGGCAGTAACGGGATATCCGTGGTTTTTTGTGGAATTATGCAGTGATTGGAACGATTTCTGCTGGAAACTGGGAATTGGATGGGGAGGGAAATGTGGTGTGTGAGTGGGACAAATCCCTGTGGGAATGTTTTTAGTGGGAACAGCGACAGAGAGTTAGCGTGGAAGGTTTTGTAGCTTCCAGAAAGGACAAGAAATGGTTTTTGTTGTGATTTTGGTTTAAGTCTGGGGGTGATGGGACACAGCAGAGCGGGCTTCGGTTCTGAGCTTAACTTTGGGCTTTAGTTCTGGCTTTAGTTCAGTTCTGGGCTTAAATTTGGGGTTTGAATTTTGGGCTTCAGTTCTGGGCTTGATTTTGGGCTTTAGTTCTGGCTTTAGTTCAGTTCTGGGCTTAAATTTGGGGTTTGAATTTTGGGCTTCAGGTCTGGGCATGATTTTGGATTTCAGTTCTGGCTTTTAGTTCAGTTCTGGGCTTAAATCTGGGGTTTAAATTTTGGGCTTCAGTTCTGGGCTTGATTTTGGGCTTTAGTTCTGGCTTTAGTTCAGTTCTGGGCTTAAATCTG
>NC_031771.1:67006180-67008841 GCF_001522545.3 Parus major
GGCTTGAATTTGGGCTTATGTTGTGAACGTTAATTCAATTGTGAGCTTGAATTTGGGGTTTAAACTTCGAATTTAAATTTTGAGCTTGATTTTTGGGGCTTGATTTTGGGCTTCAGTTCTGGGTTTGAATTTGGAGTTTAAATTTGGGGTTTAAATTTTGAGCTTAAATTTTGGGCTTCAGTTCTGGGCGTTAATTCAATTCTGGGCTTAAATTTGGAGCTTAAATTTGGGGTTTATATTCCGAACTTAAATTTTGAGCTTGATTTCAGTCTTAGATTTTGGGTTTAAATTTTGAGCTTGATTTTGGACTTAGATTTTTAGGTTTAAATTTTGGATTTAAATTTTGGGCTTCAATTCTGGGCTTAAATCCATTCTATTTAATCATCAAAACGAGAACAAAAAGTAAATTCTGCCCTCCCAGGTAACCCAAGGTGTGACCACCACAGTGGGAAACCTTTGGAGCGCTGATGCTGTGGATAAACTTTGGAATCAGGAGGTTTAAACTCCTGCCAGTTCCATCCTAACCAGGCATTAATCTTAAAACTTTCTTTGCCCTTTTTTTTTCCGTGGAGCTGTTGCAGCACCCTCGAAGTCGCCGTCGTTTTTCCGCCGTGCTCGGTAGTTAATTTGTTTATTACAAAAGTTAGACGAAGATTAAACAAACTGCTAATGCTTTTATGTAGCTTAATGAGAAGAAAATGTTTCTGAGGGACTCAAACCGCTACAGAAGTTTTAAAAGGGGGGGAAAAGAAAGAAAATTGAAGTCGGCCGCAGACTCAGGAATTTGTTCCCCTATTAATTGAAAACAAAAGCCACTGGTGTTGCTCTGTCCCCAGCTCGTCCTCCCCGCATTGTCCTGGAGATCTTTCATTCCATCCCCGAGATCTTCCGCAATTCCAGCAGGATTTATTGAGGTTCCTTGTTGGGGATGGAGCTGGCTCAGCGCTGCCTGGGGTGTTCTCCCCTCTCTGATGGCATCGGGGATGGTTTGGGCAGCTCCCGCGAGCCCAGGCTGCTCCAAACCCATCCCGGCTGTTCCCGGAGCATTCCGGGCATGGGGAAGAGCTGCTGGAACAGCCTGGGCTGGCAGGAGGTGTTCGGGGCTCTGCAACGGCCCCGAGGTCCCTTCCCAGCCAAAGGGATCTGGGATTGTCCCAGCTCCTGATGGAACCTCAGCTCCGAGTCCTGGGGTGTTCCCTGGGTGTTCCCTGGGTGTTCCCCGGGTGTTCCCCGGGTGTTCCCCGGGTGTTCTCCGGGTGTTCCCCGGGTGTTCTCCGGGTGTTCCCTGGGTGCTCTTCATGTGTTCCCCGGGTGTTCCCCGGGTGTTCCCCGGGTGTTCCCTGGGTGTTCCCCGGGTGTTCTCCGGGTGTCCCCCGGGTGTTCTAAGGTTGTCCTCCGGGTGTTCTCCAGGTGTTCTCTGGGGTGGTGAGGTGTTCCTCACCTCTCCTGCTCCCGCCTGGGAACAGCCAAAAACCCCCGTTGTCCGCGGTGGGAGAGGCTGGAATTTCCAACTGGAGCAGGGGAAGCCCAGGGAATCCCTTGGGATCTGCTGGGATCAGGGGCAGCTCCCAGCTCTGGGAATGGGACAGCTCCTGGAACGGCTGGAGCTGCTCCAGGGCAGGCTCAGGATTCAGGGAAAGGTTCCTGATCCAGAGGTGCTGGCACTGCCCAGGCTCCCCAGGGAATGGGCACATTCCCAACTCTGCTGGAGCTCCAGGAGCGCTGGGACAGCGCTGCCAGGGATGGCCAGGGTGGGGATTTTGGGGGGTCTGGGCAGGGAAAGGGGGGATGGATGATCCCCGTGGATCTCAGGCTGTTCCATGAGTTTCACCCCTGGCACAGGATGGGATTTTGGGGTGTCTGGGCAGGGAAAAGGGTTGGATGGATGATCCCTGTGGATCTGAGGTTATTCCATGACTTTTACCCCTGGCACAGGGATTTTGGGGTGTCTGGACTGGGCCAGGATGGATGGATCATCCCTGTGGATCTCAGGTCATTCCATGACTTTCTGACCCCTGGCACAGGGTGGGATTTTGGGGTGTCTGTGCAGGGAAAAGGGTTGGATGGATGATCCCTGTGGATCTCAGGCTCTTCCCTGACTTTCTGACCCTTGGCACAAGGATTTTGGGGTGTCTGGGCAGGGCCAGGATGGATGGATCATCCCTGTGGATCTGAGGTTATTCCATGAGTTTCACCCCTGGCACAAGGATGGGATTTTGGGGTGTCTGTGCAGGGAAAAGGGTTGGATGGATGATCCCTGTGGATCTCAGGCTGTTCCATGAGTTTTACCCCTGGCACAGGATGGGATTTTGGGGTGTCTGTGCAAGGAAAAGGGCTGGATGGATGGATCATCCCTGTAGACCTCATGTTATTCCCTGACTTTCTGACCCCTGGCACAAGGATTTTGGGGTGTCTGTGCAGGACCAGGATGGATGGATGATCCCTGTGGATCTCAGGCTGTTCCATGAGTTTCACCCTGGCACAAGGATGGGATTTTGGGGTGTCTGTGCAGGGAAAAGGGCTGGATGGATGATCCCTGTGGATCTGAGGTTATTCCCTGACTTTCTGACCCCTGGCACAGCCGGATCTGTGTCTGGGACATCCCATTCCCGATGGTTTGGCTGCTCCCTGTGCTCCAGCCTTGCTTTGTCCCTCTTTTGG
>NC_031771.1:67010712-67013562 GCF_001522545.3 Parus major
GAGCAGGAAGGCTCAGAAGGGAAAATCCAGGGCTGGAATTTCCAGGAAAAGGGATCCTGGAGAAGCAGGAGAGCTCAGAAGGAAAAGTCCAGGGCTGGAATTTCCTGGAAAAGGGATCCTGGAGGAGCAGGAAAGCTCAGAAGGGAAAATCCAGGGCTGGAATTTCCAGGAAAAGGGATCCTGGAGGAGCAGGAGAGCTCAGAAGAAAAGTCCAGCTGTGGATTTCCCTGGAAAAGGGATCCTGGAGGAGCAAGGGAGCTGAGATGGGAAGAGCTTCCCATTGTATGCTGGTGTTTCCTTCCTGTCTGACACCAAACTTTTATTTTTTCCACACTGAAGTTTGCCTAAAAAGAAATAAAATAATTTAATTTCTAATAACCAAAGGGTTTTCATCACCAGACATTTATTCCTCAGCTTTGCCACCTCCCAAGGGAATTTTCCCTGGACATTTGAAATAATTCTGAGATGTTTTTTTTTCCCCCATTGTCAGATGGAAATCCCAATTTTGCCTTTGAACACAAACACATCGTTGCTGCTGTGGGGTATTTGTTATTTCAGTTTATCCCTGAATGGAAGCACAACTTATCCACCTTTATTTTTTTTCTTGGAATTCTCATCTGTGAACTGAGAATCCTTAGGAGTCACTGCTGTGACCCTGCTAAGAGACCCTGCAGCACTAGGTGGCACTCGGGCTCCAAATTTCAGATTTCAGCAGCCAAAACTCCACGAAACTTTAAGGAAAATCCTCCAGCATCGCTCCAGTGGTGCCTCTCCTGGAATCTGAGGAGGTTTTATCCCTCTAGATCAAGCAGGAGGAGGAAATATCCTCCCCCTTTACCTGCTCTGGGCTCTTTTACACTGAATTTAAAGAGGTTTGAAAGTTCTGGCGTTTTTGTTTTGCCACTGAGAATCTTTTACTGAACCTGCAGAATTGAAATGGCCTGAAAGAATGAAATTAAATCGATTTTCTCCAGCCTTCAGCTCTGTCTTGGTATTTTTCCCTGTTTCTTGGAGGTCTTGCAGGGATGGGATTGTCCAAAGGGAGCGCAGATCCCACTGCAGGAAAAGGATTTCCTGTGTCCTCCTGGATTCCTGGAGCTGTGGTTCTTCCTGGGGTGTTGCTCCTCGCTGCTGTGATTAATGATTTTTAATTATTTTATTCTTACAGCTTGGTCAGATCTGTCATTCCCATCTTTCCTCTCTGATCATTCCCCTTTTTCCTCTCTGGTCATTCCCATCTTTCCTCTCTGGTCATTCCCATCTTTCCTCTCTGGTCATTCCCATCTTTCCTCTCTGGTCATTCCCACCTTTCCTCTCTGGTCATTCCCACCTTTCCTCTCTGGTCATTCCCACCTTTCCTCTCTGGTCATTCCCATCTTTCCTCTTTGGTCATTCCCATATTTTCTCTCTGATCATTCCCATTTTTCCACTCTGGTCATTCCCATCTTTCATCTCTGGTCATTCCCATCTTTCCTCTCTGGTCATTCCCATTTTTCCTCTCTGATCATTCCCATTTTTCCTCTTTGGTCATTCCCATCTTTCCTCTTTGGTCATTCCCATCTTTCCTCTCTGGCCATTCCCATCTTTTCTGATCATTCCCATCTTTCCTCTCTGATCATTCCCATTTTTCCTCTNCTGGACTGGCTGCTCCCCTTCCCTCTTTTGGGGGATAAACTTTGCAGGAGCTCCAGGCTGCACGTGGCAGCTCCCGATCCCTTTGTGGCTTTCTTGGAAAGATTTTTTTTTTTTTCCACAGTGACACCTCACAAAAAAAAAAAACCCAACCCAAAAAAAACCCCAAACCAAAAACAAAGTGGATTTTTAACGGATGCCGAAATTGTGAAACTTCACAACCCAATCCAAGGAATTTCAAAGCCCTTTTCTGTAGTTTTGTTTAGTGAGTGCACTTAAAAACCCTAAAGCTGAGAGATCTGTCAGTGAGCAGAGCTCCAGGGGAGAATTACAGCCTGCTCTGCATTTACCAGATAAGTGCATGTGGGACAGCCCCTCTTCCTCAGACTTTTTCAATCAAAAACCTTTTTGTGGAGCAGCTTTCCTGACCAGCAATTTTTTATGGATAAAAAAGGAAGAAAATTAAAAAAAAAAAAAAAGGAGCCTCCAGGATGGTTTCTGTAGTTCTGTCCCAGCCTGTTCTTAAAACCAACAGAGCCCAAACTGAATTTAATTCTTGTTTTCTTCCTCCTGGCTGTGGCTCTGCCTTGTGCTGTCGGGATTTTTGATGGTTAGAAATGCAAATTTCAGATGGTTTTCTTTTTAGGGTGTTTTTTGTGCATCACCCCCCTGAATTTCTGCTTTTTCCAGGAGCGTTCTGGGCAGTTCTGGGCAGTTCCAGGCTGTGTTTGGAGGTTGGGTCGGGGGAGATGATGCTGGGGGTGCAGAGGGAGCAGCTGGAGATTCAGGGCGATCCCAGAGATCTGGGGCAGGAAGAGGGAAGATCCCAGGATGGGAAATCCGTGAGGAATGTTGGGCAGAGGTGCCCAGGAGCGGATCTGGAGAGGCCTGGCAGCTCCAGGGGGGTGACACCACTCCCGTGTGCAGGATTTGGGATCTCCAGGAGGATTTCCCAACCCTGGTGGCAGCTGAGGAAGTTGGGTCAGTACCAGAAGCGGGGTGGGAAGGTGCTGACGGTGGAATTTGGGGTTTTGTGGTGTTTTTGGGGCGTTGAAGGGCAGAGGTTTGTTCTTTCATCAAGCTGAGGTGTGAAGTGGAGTGTTTGGAGCTGAGAGTCACCACGGGGTCGCTGGGTTGTCCTGGAGGAGGATGAAGCATCCCAAAGTGCTGGAATGTCCATCCATGGGGGCTGGACTGGCTGCTCCCCTTCCCTCTTTT
>NC_031771.1:67016207-67017179 GCF_001522545.3 Parus major
CATTCCCATCTTTTCTCTCCAAAGGCTGCCTGGAATCCTCTCTGTCCCAGATTTGGCCCCAATCCCTGACACAAGCTCAGATCCATAAACCTCACTCCAAACGTAACTCCTGGATTGGGAGGGAATTCAGGTTCAGGAGCCAGAACTTCCCAAAGGCAGGGCCAAGGGTGGGATTGCCACAATCCATTAAAAATATCAGTATTTGCTGTAAAAAAGCCCAGGAAAACAACCCTGGAATTCCTGGAGTGTGACTTGGTTCCTCTGCTTTTTAGGGAAGCATTTGAAGGACAGAAATTCGATTTTAACATCCATCCTTTGGATTTGGTTTGAAGCTGAAGGAGGGCGGGGAGAGATGGGATCGTGGGAAGGAATTCCTGTCTGGAATTCCCAGATTTGCTGTGGCTGCCCCTGGATCCCTGGCAGTCCCAGGCTGGACATTGGGGCTGGATCCACCTGGGATCCACCAGCCCATGGATGGGGTGGGATTTAAGATCCTTTCAATCCAAACAATCCCGGAATTCCAAGGTGGAATTCCAAGTTACTGGGTGTGGAGATCTTGGGCTGGGGTGACCCCACCAGCTCTGCTGTCTTTTATCAACAGGGTTAAAACTGCTGGTAAAATTTGGGATGGGAAGGGAAAATTTGGGATGGGATTTTGGCAGCTGTGGAGATCCTGGTTTCCATTGTCCCTTTTACCCTTGGAGCCCAAAGAACATCCAGGGAATTTTCCAGGAGGGATTTCTGGACAGGGGGATCAGAGATGGCTCCAAGATAAAATCTTTGTTTGAGGTGCTCCTGGCCTGGTCTGGTCTCTCATGGAACACCAAGTGGTGGAAAAAGGGGAAAAAAAAGGTTGGAATAGAAACATTTTGAGCTTGGTTTGTCTCTGGGGAACACCAAAATGGTGGAAAAAGAAAGAAATATTTGGAATAGAAACATTTTGGGCTTGGTTTGGGCTGTTCTGGTTTCTCA
>NC_031771.1:67018139-67020184 GCF_001522545.3 Parus major
GGGCTTGGTTTGGGCTGTTCTGGTTTCTCAGGGAACACAAAATGGTGGAAAAAGGAGAAACCTTGGAATAGAAACATTTTTAAGCCCCATTTGCTGCCTGGTTTACGACCTGTCCCTCCATCCCAGGAGGGCAATTTTGGGCTCAGATTTGGGCTGTTCCCCCTGTTTTTCCTGGAGGAGGAGCTGGCAGAGCTGAGCTGGCGTGTCCCTGCAGGTCTGTGTACGATGGTGAGGAGCACGGGCGCTTCATGGAGAAGCTGGAGGCGCGGATCCGCAACCACGACCGCGAGATCGAGAAGATGTGCAACTTCCACTACCAGGGCTTCGTGGATTCCATCACCGAGCTCCTCAAGGTCCGGGGGGAAGCCCAGAAACTCAAGGTGAGAGAAAATCCTGCCCTGGGCAGCTCTTTATAGGTGGCTCCATCTCTGGGATTTTCTGGAATCACATCAATCTTCTTTTATCTGGGATGTTTCTACTTAAAAAAATAAATAAATTAGAATATTTATTATACATTAGAAATATTTATTTTAAATTCTTCCTGGAGAAATGGGTTGGTCATTGAAAATTTGATAATTATTTGGCCAAACTGGACCAGAGTGGTGCATTAAAAGCACTGAGAAACTTAAAGCTTGTTTTCATTAGGAAAAGTGCTTTTCCTCATGGATCTCGTCCCAGTTTCTTGGGCTAAAATAAGTCTCGTGGCCTTTAAAACTGTGCAGAAAGATGAGGGAAAGGTGGGATTTACCCAGCTCTTGGAAAAGTGTTCAGTAATGGGTGGAAAAAGCCATTTGTAGGATGAGAATGTGGAAAAGGGGCTGGAAGGAAACTGAAGAGGCTTCGGGAAAAGGGAGCAGGAGGTTGGAGGTGTTTGGGGTCAGGTGGGATTGGGGTTCAAGCTTCCCTAAAATACAAATATTCCAAATTTGGGGAGCACATGAGCATCAAAACCTTCCTGGTTTTCCTCCCTAAATCCAACCGTGGCGGGGAGAGGCGGCTGGGCCGTTCCTTCCTGCCGGAACAAGGCGGGACCGGGGTTGGAAATCCCAAAAAACCTCCCAGAGGAGTCGCTTGGAGAGTGGGGCTGAGTCGTGCGGCTCCCAAAACGTCGTGGGATTCCCCAGGGAGCAGCACAGGGAGATCTTCTGGCTGAGTGGAGCCTGTCCTGTCGGGAAGGACCTTCCTGGGAACTGGGAAGGACCTTCCTGGGAACTGGGAAAGACCTTCCTGGGAACTGGGAAAGACCTTCCTGGGAACTGGGAAGGACCTTCCTGGGAATCAAAGAGGACTTTCCTGGTGTTCATGAGTGTGGGAGACCATTCCATGTGCACTGGAAGAGCCGAAGTTCTAAATCATGAAATCTGTCAGAAAAAGGGAATTTTCTGGAAAAAAGGGGAGAATTGGAAGTCAAGGTGCTGACTGCTGCTTTTGACACCTTTGTTCACTGATTTAAAACTACCTGGGGCATTTCCAGCAGGATTCCTGCTTTCTCCAACCCAAAAAGTCCTCTCAGGAACACCTTCCTGAGGAGATTCCATCCAGCAATTCGTGGCAGGATGAATCCATTGGAATTACCATGAAATAAATCCTTTTTTCCCTTCTTTTTTTTTTTTTTTTTCCCTTTTCCCAATTTTTCCAAGTCCATTGTTTCCAGCCAAGAATTGCACATTGTTTGTTTGCTCGGAGCTGGTTCCCATTCTGCCCCAACCCCTTTGTTGGTGGCTCACTGTGAAGTCCATCCCTGTCCCCTCAGGATCTCCCTTGATTTCCGTGCCGACGCGATCCATAAAACAGCACATGGCGAAAACGTCCCCGGCGAGTCCTTTCTGGAAGCTCTTTGTGAGGCTTTCCCCGGGGAATCGGCCGTGGATCGAGTGCTGAGCGTGGCTTTGCTCCCAGCCCTTCTTCCTCCATTTCATCTGGGGCTCTTCTCCCCGCGGCTGAGCTTTGAAGCGGCGCTGGCAGCGGGGCCCTCCCTGCTCCTCCCGCTCCTCCCGCTCCGCTCGCGTGCTCCGGGCGCTGCTCCGCGGGCTGCAGACGGAATG
>NC_031771.1:67021776-67022811 GCF_001522545.3 Parus major
ATAACACAGAGTATATTCTATAACATATAGGACATGAAGATATAACAGAATATGCTATGATATAACATATAGGATATAGAGATACAACACAGAATATAGTCTATAACATATAGAATCTATAGATTATAACAGAGTATATTCTATAACATACAGGATATGTAGGTATAACATGGAATATATTCTATAACATATAGAATATATTGATATAGCATAGAGTATATTCTATAACATACAGGATATATAGGTATAACATGGAATGTGTTCTATAACATATAGAATCTATAGATATATCACAGAGTATATTCTGTAACATACAGGATATATAGATATAACATGGAACGTGTTCTATAACATATAGAGCATATCAATATAACACAGAGTATGTTCTGTAACATATAGAATATAGCATGGAATATATCTTATAACATATAGAATATATAGATATAACACAGAATATAGTCTCTAACATATAGCATATATCAATATAACACAGAATATTGTCTATAACATATAGAATATATAGATATAACAGAGAGTATATTCTATAACATACAGGATATGTAGATATAACACAGAATATAGTCTCTAACATATAGAATCTATAGATATAACACACAGTATATTCTATAACATACAGGATATATAGATGTAACACAGAATATAGTCTCTAACGTATAGAATCTATAGATATATCACAGAGTATATTCTGTAACATACAGGATCTATAGATATAACATGGAATATATCCTATAACATACAGAATATATATAGACAGAGCATGGACAATATCCTATAACATACAGGATATAGAGATATAACACAGAATATAGTCTATAACATATAGAATATATAGATATAACACCGAATATAGTCTCTAACATATAGAATATATCGATATAACACAGAGTATGTTCTATAACATTCAGGATATATAAATATGACAGAATATAGTCTCTAACACATAGAATCTATAGATACAACACACAGTATATTCTATAACATACAGGATATATAGATGTAACATGGAACATATCC
>NC_031771.1:67024406-67025818 GCF_001522545.3 Parus major
GGGATTTAAGGTCCCCCCAACCCAACCCATCCCATTCCATTCCATGATTCTCTCATTCAGCTGTGTCATTCCTGATGGATTTTTATCCCAGTTGAGGCTGTCCTTCCTTCTCCAAGAATCTCAGGCCACAAAGTCCTTTTTAATTCCCCACCTTTTTGACCTGTCAATCATAAACCAGAGATTTTTCCTTCTTAATTTCATAGAATCCCAGATTTGTTCAGGTTGGAAAATCCCATGGAGCCCAACCATTCCCAGCCCTGCCCAGCCCAGCGGTGGCTGCTCCACATCCCCAAGTGCCACAAATCCCTCAGGAATGGGAACTCCCCTCCTGCCAGGGCTGGACAGGCACTTTTGGTGAAGGAATTTTCCCTCATGTGTAGGGAAGAGATCCGGGAGCAATTCCTGGGAATTCCTGAGTTTGCAGTGTGGAGGATGGCTCCGGTCGCTGTCCCTTCCCTCGCCCTTCGCTGGCAGGGACAGGGATGGATCCAGAGCCGGCTCCATTCCCAGGATTCCTCTCCAGCTCCCTCTGCCCCTCTGGAATGATCCCAAGGACTGGCTGAGCCCCCTTTTCCGGGGCTGTGGATGAAGGAACAGCTCGGCCATCCTGCAAATCCCTGGAGTGCTCCCGGTGCCTCATCCCTCCCCTGCCTGTCCTGTCCCCCTCCGGGAAAAAGCCCAGCTCTGCAAAGCCCAGCTTAGCCACCCGGGGTCTGTGTAAATAATCATCCCTGTTTCCATCCAGGCCTGGAGACTCCAGGAACAATCCCAAACACGACCCCCTGCCCCCCGAAAACCGGGAGCGTGCGGGGATGCGCTCCATCCTCGCTTTTCCCTGGAGCTGGGATTGCTGTGTAATTTTAACAGCAAGCTCCTCCCGCCTCGGCGTTATTTTAGGAGCGGTTTTAAATTACCCGACACGGATTCCTTTTTCCTGGTGGGATTTTCGGGATCTGAGCAAATCAAATAATCTTTGGAAGAGATGCTGAGCTCCCGCTCGTAAAAGCTCCATACATCATGAAGGAAATGAGCAGGTTTTGGGGAGGGCAGGGAGCCAGGAGAGCCGGAGCTACTGCAGCAGGGGGAGAGATGGGATGCAGATGCTGGAGGGGAAATCCTGGATAACTCCTTTCTTCCATCCTGGGAAGCTGAAAAAGCACCATGGCTGGGGTGGGAATTAAGCTGTGAGGTTGGATGGTTCCGCTGCTGGAAGCTGCAGCAGGGGGGACATCGGGGTTGCCCAGGATCTTTTCCAACAGGGAAAAAAATTGGATCCTGAATCAGTTTTATGTGGGTGACTCCAAAGTTCCCCTTCTGTCTGAGCTGGGGAGCTCAGAGAGGACAGAGATTGTGGCATCACGGAATTGTTAAGGTTGGAGAGGTTGTTTGGGATCTTTAATGCAGCCACCACC
>NC_031771.1:67026228-67027596 GCF_001522545.3 Parus major
TTCCCTGCTCCCTCAGCTGTTCCATGCTGGATTTCTGCTCCAGGAAGGTTTCACCTTCCCAGTCCCCCTTGGAGCTCCTCCTGCTCCTCCATCCCCATCCTGCTGGAGGATGGCAGAGCCCCACGTGCTGTTCCTTCCCTGGGGTGAAATCCATTAAAAATTCCTCCTTCCCACCCATTATTCCAAAGGGAACAAAGCTCAGGGGTGGATTTGTGAGATCTCCTGCTCCTGGGAGTCCTTTCAGGGCTCTGTCTCCCAGCTCGTGGTGTTTTCCAAGCTCTGGGAAAGGTTCAGCTTCCAGAAGGAGCAGAGCTGTGGAAAACGAGCAGGGATTTGTTCCTGGAATGGGGCAGGAATGCAGCCCCAGCTCCCAGTGTGGGGAGAGGCTGGATCAGAGCAGGATCTCTCACAGGGACGAGCCTGGAAATGAACATTTCCAGCTTTGGGAGCTGCAGAAGGAGATTTTGGGGAAAAACGGGGATTTATGGCATGGAAAGCTCGGAGAGATGTGAAATCTCAGCACCCAGTCCTGCTGGAATTCCCTCGGGAATTGGCTGCGTTGCTGGAGATCTGGAGCTGGGAATGTTGGCCTGGAAGTTTGGTTTGGTTTTTCCAGCTCTCCCAGGGTTTCCAATCCTTCCCTGCCTGAACTCAGGAGGATTCTCAAAACCCTCTTCCCACTCCTTGGCTGAACAATGGGAGAACTCCTGATTTTCCATCCTGAGGGGCCCCAAATCCCCTTTGTTCTCCCCTGGGTCCATCTGGCTCTGCCCACTCCAGGGAATCCTCAGCCTTGCCAAGTGGGAAATTTTCCCTGGGCAGGATAATCCAGACAATCTTCATCCCAGGTATATAAAAATACCTTGCACTGGGCAGGAGCAGGGATCCATCCAGAGGGGGATGAAGATCCCAAAGGAAGTTTTCTAAGGATTTCTATAAATAGAAATAATTCTTTCTAGGGAAAACTCCTGGTCAAGGATCCTTTCCTGCTGGGATATGAAGGAGTTAAAACCTAAATGGAATTTATTTGGTGATGGGGAAGGGAATTAATTCCTCCCCCACTCCCTGGAGTTTTCCAAACTGGATCCATGAGAACTCCAGCATCTTGAGGCTTTCCCTTTTCTCCAGTGGCAAAGAGGAAAATCCCTGGATTTGTCCCCCCGTGGCAGCAGCTGTTAAATCAGCCATAAACAGCTTTTCCCTGGATTGGGAGCCGTGGGGAGGGATGGTGTTTATGGCCAGTTTGTTTTGGTGGGAAGAACATTGTCCTGATTTATGGGATGTGCTTTGTGCTTTTCCCAATATTCCCACAGAACCAAGTGACGGACACCAACCGGAAACTGCAGAACGAGGGGAAAGAAGTAAGTG
>NC_031771.1:67028744-67031670 GCF_001522545.3 Parus major
TGAGAACCAGAAAACTTGGGAAGAGATGCCTAAAACGGGGAGATAACGATTTGGACTCCACAGGATGTGCTGCTTTGATGCCTTTGGCTTCACTGCTCCCTCCATTGAAACCCAGGGAATTCGGGGCAGTTCCACGTGCTGGGAGTTTGGGCTGGACACGGGGGCTGTTGGCTGATCCTGAGGGAGCTTTTCCCGTTTTTCCAGCTGATCCTGGCCATGGAGGAGCTGAGGCAGTGCCGGCTGCAGCAGAGGAACATCTCGGCCACGGTGGATAAACTCACGCTGTGTCTCCCCGGTGAGCGCCTCCCCTCGCTCCTCAGGCAGCTCCTGCCTGGAATTCCCGGGATTTCCCTTCTTTTTTGGAGCTGTTTGCATTCCCAGCTGCCTGCTCCTGTCTCAGAGCTGTGTTTTCCTTCTTTTCCCAGTGCTGGAGATGTACAGCAAGCTGCGGGAGCAGATGAAATCCAAGAGGTAAATTTGGATTTACCATTCAGGGGTTTTATGGGAAGAATCCAAGGAATTCTTTGGTGCTGGATAATTTAAGGAGAACCTCAGTGGTTCAAAGCCAGCCTTTCCAGGTGAAATTCCTGGATTTTGGCTGCTTTTCCTGCCTGACCTCCTGTGGACTGGGATGGCAGCAGGTTCCAGTTTTGGGAATTAAGGTTTTTTATGGAATTCCTTGGTTTTTTATGGAAGCTGAATTTGGTGCAACCAACGCATGTGACTGACTGAATTTTATTCCATGGACACCACAAAGTGTCTGAGACATTCCAGGGATTCCAGGGAATGTGGGGGGAACATTCCAGGTTGAAGTTGAGCAGAAAACTTCTTTTGCTGTAGAAATAATTCCTGACCTCTTGCTGCCTCGGGAATGCCAGGCTGAAAATCCAGGGATTTCCTCACCCTGCACCTGCTGGGATGCTGAGGGATGAAAATCCAGGATTTTAGCAGGAATCCTGGTTTGGTGTGAGCAGCACAGAGTGATTTTGGAGCCCTGGGGGTGCCAGACCGGGCATGGAGCTGGAAGGGGCTGGAAAAGCAATCCCAGCCCTGCTCTGGGATTGCCAGGAGCTCCTGGCTCTTCCCAGGGCACTCCAGGGTAGGGATGGGCTCTCCAAATGTCCCAGGGCAGATGTGGGGTGGGAGCTGGAGCTGATCCCTGGGAATTCCTGCAGGGAATCCACAAGCTGCTCCATTTCCAGGGATGCAGCTGAGAATTGCATCCCTTCTTTCCCTCGCATTTTTGGATTGGTTCATTTAGGAACAAATCCATGCTGAAAGCCACATTTAAGGAATATTGGGAGCCTTGGCTGGTTTTTTCCCATTTTTTTGGGGTCTGGATTTGATGTCTGCAGACACAGCACAAGATATTCCATGGTTTTTGTCTGCTCCAGGTCTCACTTGGATCATTCCAGGATGGGCAGGGCTGGATCCTGACATCAGGGCTGGGTTTGGGGTTGGTTTGGTTTGTTTGGGGAATAAACTCCCCCAGGCAGGAGGAATCTGGGGATGTTTCCAAACCAGATCAGGCATTTCCCAAACGGAGAATCCATGGCCAGGAGCTGATCCCAGAGGAATGATCAGGGTGGACAGAGAGGATTTCTCTGCCAGAATTTAAGGAAGGGGCAGGAAAGCTTTTCTGCCACGGCTGAGGTGTGTGGAAAATGCTGGGAAACTCCAAGATTTCTGGTTCCAGGGATCCCTGCAGGGCTCTGGAGACCTTTTTGTTTTCCCCTGGCTCTGAGTGAGAAATGGAACCAGGAAATCCTGGAATGGTTTGGGCTGGAGGAGAGCCCAAAGGCACATCCCAGGTGGATCCAACCTGGATTCCCAGGGATCCAGGGATCAGCCCCAGCAAATCTGGGAATTGCAGAATCCCAGGCAGGAATTCCTTGCCAAGATCCCAGCCCAATCTCCCCTTTCCCAGTGGAAGCCATTCCCTGGCTCCTGTCCCTCTCCAGCTCTCCTGGATGCTCCATGAGAAATGAATTCTCTGGGAATGTTGATCCTGCTCGGGCTGAGGAATCCCCAGCAGGATCTGGAAAATCACCCAAAAAGGTTTTGATCCAAATCCTGCTTTTCCCAGGGATGTGGAGCTGGGACAGAGCTGAGCTCCCCTCTGGGAGCTGCTCCAGGGTCCAGAGGGTTGGATTTTGGCACAAACGGTTCCCATCATTGTTGGGAAAGAATTCCCAGGAGTTGAGGCAGGAATTATTCCAAGTGGGAATACAAATGTCAGCCTTTTCCAGTGGCCTTCGTTTGTTCCTCGTGGCCAAAGATTGTTTCTCCTCTGGAATTCCAGCTGGAAGTGCCCAGGATTTATCCATGGATGTGTCAGATGAAATTCCCTGAAGTCCCCCTCAGACTGACTGACATGAGATTTATTGATCATAAATCTGTTTATTTTATTTTTAATACATATTTTATTATTTAATACATACCTAATTTTATTATGTAATACATTATGTATTATGTATAATACATAATATACATTAATTGTAATAATTATTAGAATATAAAGACATAATTATTGCATTTTAAATACATAATAATATATACTTATACACAAATATAAATATTTTTATGAAATACATAGAATCAATTAATAAAATAAATATAATTAGTTAAATAGAATATTAAATATAATTATTATAAATATTAAATATAATTAGTTTTATATTATAATTATATATTAATTATATATTTATAAGTTATATATTTTTTTATTATATATGTACTTTAGATATGTAAATTATATATATTTGTATATAAATATATTTCTAAGCCTATATAAGTTAATAAATAAATTAATAATATGTAATATATGTAAAGTATAAAATATAATATATTATAATAATATATAAATCTACAATAGATATAATAGAAATAATATTAATAGTAATAATAATATATAAATCTACAATAG
>NC_031771.1:67032170-67039658 GCF_001522545.3 Parus major
TAATATAATATAATATAATATAATATAATATAATATAATATAATATAATATATTATAATATATTATAATATATTATAATATAATACAATATAATATAATATATATAATATAATATAGCATAATATAATATAGCATAATATAACATAATATTATATAACATAATATTATATAACATAATATTATATAACATAATATTATATAACATAATATATAAAATAATAATAATAGTAATAACAATAATAATAATAATAATAATAGTAATAACAACAAACCCTATTTATTATATATATTTTTATTATGTTATTAAACCCTCTTAATGCTTCCTGGGTGGTTCATTTTTAATTATTTTTTCCTCTTGACCAGAGCTGTGCTTGAATTTTAGGTGGTTCCATATTCCAGCAAATCCTGTGGATCCCGACTTCCCACAGGGAAAAGGTGGGAGGGCATTTGGGAGAAACAAAATTCCAAGCTCCATTTCCCATTTGGCCTCTGAAATTTGCTTTTATGCAGGAAAGGAGGATCAGGTTGGATCAGGCACGGCTGAAGATGAGCAGGGATTTTTATCCATGCATTCTTAAATGTACAAAATGTACAAAATATTGATTTTAGGATGGGGAAAGGGAGTTGTTCCGACATGGAGGAGCTTGGAACGAAATGGATCTGCTGGGATTTGGATCCAGTTTTTAAATGGGTGGGAATTGCTTGGGGTTTGGGAGAGGGAAAATGGGAAAATGGGATTGGATCCTGGAATCCACAGGGAAAGGGAGCTGAGCTTGCTCCTCCAGGGCCCTTGCAGAGTCTGTGGCTGTTAATGAATTAATTAGCTAACGACTCAGGCACTGCTCATCACTCTGTGGGATTCAGGGGACATTCCCAGCTCTGGGATTTCCTCAGGAGTTTTCCCTGGATGAGATTTGATGGGGCAGGCTGGGAGGCGCTCTCGGCGTTCCCGGTCAATCCGCGTCCCGGGATCGCCGCTGCGCTCCCGCTGCCAGCGCTCAGCAACACACAGAGTCACAGAATCATTTCATGGAGGTGCTTTAGTCAAGAGCTCTGCCCAAATCTGACCCAATTTGGTTTCAAGCTGAACATATTTTATACTTTATCCTTATATAACTTACATATTAATTATTAAACTTACATTATTCTATTGTAAGCATTGTTTTTACCCAAGCATGGATTTCTCGTGATCCCCCCAAACCCCTAACATTGTTCCTCATGATTCTTTAAACAATAATTATATCTAATCACATCTAACAATTATACATAATAATAATATGTATATTTATGTATAATAATATGTATATTTATGTATATTATTATGTATAATAACAATTATACATAATAATATGTATATTTATGTATAATAATTAATATTAATTATACATAATAATTATGTATAATTAATAATAATTCTATAATATATAATTATTATATATTAATTATATATAATAATTAACAATAATTAATAATTATAACATTTACCATATACTGACTACACAGGTGCAGTTAGATCTTTAGCAAACACAAGGTCTAACATTTCTCAGGGCCTGCTGTCGCTCTATTAGGAACAGCAAGAAGAACGACACAGACTCAGGAGTCAATCAGGAGAATTTCTCTGAGTTTATTACTTCAGGTTTTTTTTATAGACTGATACATGAAAAGTACAGAAAGGAAACTCTTATTGGTTAGTAAATCACGACATCACCATCATTGGTCAGTGGGGTGTTGGAGTCTGGAATCCAGAGTGTGTGCCCTTGTTTCTGATATTTAATTACAAGATCTAGAAAAACACTGAATTTCATATAACATGAAATTCATGAGTGTGTTTTCACGGTGAAACATGAAAACAAATGTTAAAGTTAGATAGAAAAAGCTGGAAGTGTGTGTAAATTAGAAAGTTTTTTAAATCACTGGGTGAAAAAGTTAATTTAGAGAACAGGAGACAAGGTGAAGGATTTAGGGTGTTGTCTCTTGTCCCTTCTTCTTTCCCCTTCATGTTCTTCTCCTGGAGGATTTTGGGTGACAGTGAGTGATTGGACAGAGAATGTCACAGTGCAGCACAGAGGTGATGGGTCTTTGGGTCATTAAGAAAAATAATTAACGTGTCTATTGTTAATTGGGTAAAAATAGGTATAAAGATAAAAGAACTGCGTAGTTCGGGGCCATTTTGTGCATCAGACACAAAGTGAGCCACAAGGCCTTGTTTGTACCATCAGAAGAAAGAAAAGTACCAGATTGCAAAGATTAACCTTGTGGAGCCAGTCTAGAAAATCCTGTAAAGTTTTGTGATCACCTGTTAATAAACATGAGAAACAAGATTCTAACGAGCTCAGGAGTTTTCTTTGAATATTAAGGACTGAGATACGTGGGACTCCCCACCAGGGAGGATCCCAGAGGAATTCAGCCCAAAGGAGGCTGAAAACGTAGGGAAAAGTTGTATCTACAAAAAATTCAGCCCAAAGGAGGCAAAGAGAGAGAAATTACATGAAAAATTGCACACCCCCTGAGTTTCTCCTGCAAAGAAAAGAAGGGACAGACAAACAGCACCTGCAAGGCTGTTTTCTGTGGATGCTAACTCTGAAACAGAGTGCCTGTAGAAATTACAGGCTGCAGAGTTTCCCAGCCATGCCTGAGAAAGTGGCCTGGGAGGTTTTCAGGAGGATTTAAAACAATCCTCAGAGACAGAAATCAGCCTAGCAGGTGTCGTTTCTCTGTTCCTTGATTTCTTTGCAAGAGAAGGTCAGGGGGTGGTGAACCCCACTGACCAATGATGGTACTGTAGTAATTTACTAACTAATAAGAGTTTTCTTTCTGTACTTTGTACATATTGGTCTAGAAAGAGATCTGAAGTAATAAACTAGAAAAATTCTCCTGTTGTGACTCCATGAGAATCTGTGTCGTTCTTCCCAGCCATTCCTAATAGAGCAACAAGCTCTGGGTGTCAGGGGTACACAGACCCAAATCTGACCCCATTTGGTTTCCAGTTGAACATATTTTATACTCGTTATATATCGTTATATATCGTTTATATATCGTTATGCATAATATTACATATTAATGATTAAACTTACATTGTTCTATTGTAAGCATTGTTTTTACCCAAGCACAGATTTCTCCTGATCCCCACCCCAGCCCCCTAACATCGTTCCTCATCTTCTTTAAACAATAATTATATCTAATCACATCTAACAATTATATCATTTATCATATATTGATTACACAGGTACAGTTTCACCTGATCTTTAGCAAGATTTCTCACATTTCTCAGGACCTACTTTTCCCAAAGCTTTCCAAACCCAACTTCCTTTCTAAGTCTCTGAATTTTCTAAGATTTTAGATTTTGGAACCTTTTCCTATCCCGCAGGCACTACCCAGCCCTGAAAACCCTGGAGCACCTGGAGCACACCTTCCTGCCCCAGGTGAGCCACTACCGCTTCTGCAAGGTGATGCTGGACAACATCCCCCGCCTGCGCCAGGAGATCAAGGAGCTCTCCATGTCCGACCTCAAGGATTTCCTGGAGAGCATCCGCAAGCACTCGGACAAGATCGGAGAGACCGCCATGAAACAGGTGGGAATTGGCGGGATTCGGTGGGAATTCGATGGGAATTCGGTGGGAATTCGATGGAATTCAGTGGGAATTCGGTGAGAATTCGATGGGAATTCGATGGGAATTCGATGGGAATCGGTGGAAATTCGATGGAATTCGGTGGGAATTCGATGGGAATTCGATGGGAATTCGGTGGAAATTTGGTGAGAATTCGATGGGAATTCGGTGGGAATTCGATGGGATTCGGTGGGAATTCGATGGAATTCAGTGGGAATTCAGTGGGAATTCGGTGAGAATTCGATGGGAATTCGATGGGAATTCGATGGGAATTCGATGGGAATTCGATGGGAATTCGATGGGAATTCGGTGGGAATTCGGTGGGAATTCAATGGGAATTTAATGGGAATTCGATGGGATTCGGTGGGAATTCGGTGGGAATTCGATGGGAATTCGGTGGGAATTCGATGGAATTCAGTGGGAATTCGGTGAGAATTCGGTGGGAATTCAATGGGAATTCGATGGGAATTCGGTGGGAATTCGGTGGGAATTCAATGGGAATTTAATGGGAATTCAATGGGATTTGGCGGGATTCGATGGGAATTCGATGGGAATCACCCGTTTTTTGGGAAGAGGTTCTGATTTTCTGATTTTCTGGTTTCTGATTTTCTGATTTTCTGATTTTCTGGTTTCTGATTTTCTGATTTGAGAACTCCTTTCCCTGGAAGTTCTGCTTTTCCAAGCCCGGGCAGGGGGTTGAGTTTGGAGTTTGGTTGCTGAGTGAGGAATGGTTGTTCCTTCCCTGGTTGCTCCCTGTGTTTTGTCCTGGATTTTAGGCTGTTGGGAAGTGAGGATCCCATGTGTGGTTGGGTTCTCCCAGCTGGGTTTTTCCTTGGTTTCCTGGCAGTCTGGGAGGTGCAGGTGGGGGTGTAACTCCCCAAAATTCCCGTTTTCCACTCGTGTTTTCCACTTCCCTGCACAGGGAGTTGGTGCTGCTGCGACACCCGGAGACACTGGGTTCTATCCTTGGTTTTGGGATAACAGAATTAGAGTTTGTGCACTGCAATTCCATTAATTTCACCTCCTAAACTGATTTTAAATCCCACCCAAACCTGCCTTGTGCCTCCCTTGCCTTTCCCTTTCCCGCTGGATGTGTCTGGGAGGGATGAGCTGATGAACAGAACATCCCTGGATGTGCCTTGAATCGAGAATTGCCTTTGCCACTCCCACTGAATATTGGGATTTCAGAGCTCGGAGGGGCTCTGGAGCCGCTCTCCACTGAGGTGTTCCTGCCGTGGCACTGAGATCCTTCCCCGCTGGAGATGGATCCTGGCAATGCTGGAATTCTCCAGGACCTGCTGGGATTCTGCTGTTGGGTTTGTGGGCAGAGCCAAATTCAGTTTTTGTCTTTCAAATTCAATTTTGTGTCTTTGAATTCAATTTCAAATTCAGTTTTGTGTCTTACAAACCCCAGCCTTCCTCTGAAACAGCCCAGCTTGAGGAGTTTGTGAATTAATTTAATTCCCTGGAGTTCATTGCCTTTTCACCTTCCCAGCTCCTTCCTGGTTTCCTGGGAAAGCAAACCCTCCTTCCCTCGTGGATTGGAGCTGTGGGGAGGGGCACCTGAGAGTTCAGCACTCTTTTTATTCACATGAAACTTCCTGAAGGTGCAGAAACCCCCCCTGGTCCAGATGTGCATCCAGATGTGCAGGGGAGGGCTCCAGGGGCTGGATTTACCTGAGGCAGCGATTCCTACAGCAGAATTCCCTACAGGAATTCTCCGTCAGCTCCCTGTGGAGGCAGAGCTTTGGGAAGGTCCTTCCTCGCTCCCTGTGGCTGGGGAGGAGCAGGAATTCCATTTCTTGGTGGTGTCTTTAATGCAGGGAACGGTTTCTGGAATTATTTGCTTCTTTCTATCCCCTGAAGGATTTTTATCCATTTGAGGGGTAAATCCTCCGTCACAGGCTGGAGGTGTGAGGGGGTTTCCAGTTCCATGTTCAGGATTCCAGGAGAGGATTCCAATCTCCTGGCTCTGTGCTGATGGATGAGGAGGGATGTGGGCATCCAGCCACATCTGTGGGTTTTAGGTGAAAAATTTGGAGAAATTCCCGTTTTTTCAGCACCTTTTTTTTCTCTGCTGGTTGGAGAAGCTTCTGTACCTTTGTTTCCATCCCTTCCCAACCCACAGCGCTTCTCTTCCCGTCCTTCCCGTCCCTCCTGCTCCTGGGGCTCCGTTCCTCCTGCACCTCTCACTCCCAGGGAATCCCATGGCTTCTCCTGGGGTTTCCTCACCAATTCCAGCCCTTCCTCCTCCTCCTCCTCCCGGTATTCCCAGCTGGAGAACCCGGGCAGGCTCTGGGGTGGTGGGGATTGGCTGCTCCTGCCCAAATTCAGGGATGGGGGCGGTGAGTGGGAGCAGCCTGGAATGGGGGACACTAAAATTCCCTGGAAATAACGGGGGGAGGTCAGTTCTTCATCCTGAGGGGGGACAGAGCTGGGGAGCAACTCCTGCGTGGTTTGCATGGAATCATGGAATGGTTTGGGATGGGAGAGACCTGAAAGTTCATCTCATCCCACTCCATTCCATGGCAGGGACAGCTCCCAATGTCCCAGGAGGATCCAGCCTGGCCTTGGGCATTCCCAGGGATCCAGGGATGGATAAACCCAGGAGCTGCCCAGGTTTGCTGCTGGGGGCTGGATGTGGATCATGGATTCATGGAATGTTTGGGTGGGAAGAGACCTTAAATCCCAGCCCATGCACAGGCAGGGACAGCTCCTGTTATCCCAGGGATCCAGGGGCAGCCATGGGAAATCTGGGAATTGCAGAATCCCAGGCAGGAATTCCTTGCCAAGATCCCAGCCCAATCTCCCCTTTCCCAGTGGAAGCCATTCCCTGGCTCCTGTCCCTGCAGCCCTTGGCCCCAGTCCCTCTCCAGCTCTCCTGGAGCCCCTTGTGTGTGATTTTCCTACGGATGATAAAAGGAATTTTGCATCTTCCAGCTCCTCCAAATCCCAATTCCCGCTGTTGTGTGGGATTGATGTTTCCTGTGCCCTTTGTGGGGGCAGAGTTCTCTCCAGGGTGGAATCTGTGCGTGCCACCTCCCTTTGGAAAAGGTGATTTGGATCCTGGAATTGGAGCAAGGTTCATCCTGGGATGGGAAGGAGGAGCTTTGGGGGTCCCTTGGGGCTGGGTGTCCCCCCAGTGTCCCTGGGTGTTTTCCCTGGATGTTCTGGCAGGGATGTGGAGCCGAGCTCCGGGAAGGAGCGGAGCTGGCAGGAAGCTCCTGGAGCCCGGGAGCAGCGATCGGCAGCTCCGTGCTGGAAACCAGGATCACATCAACTCCTCCCAAACTGTTGGATTTCACCAGCGGGAGCAGGAGAGGAAATGGGTTTTTGTAACATCCCAAATGTGACGAGGGCTGAACGTTTCATTTTGTGCTCCTCACGAGGATCCCGGGATTCGGGATGGGCTCAGTGAGGCATTCCCGGGCTCTCACAGCCAAGGAATCCTCACACTCCCTCCGAGGAGCTCTCCCTGCCCTCCTGGGTTTTATCCCAACCTGAGTTGCATTATCCCCAAAATTCCAGGGGAATTCGTCGCGTTCCAAATCCCGTTGTTAATTCCAGGGGCCTGCAGCTGATGGAAGAGCTGTGTGTGCTGGGCCCTGTGAACCCCTGTGTGTGTGGCTGGGCTTTGGGGGGTTTTCCAGGCTGGAATTCCATCCCATGAACACGGGCTGATATCCGGCTGCTCTCCGTTATCCCGGCTGGAATGTGCCCCTGGGAATGAGTGAGGGGCCAAAAACATCACAGCCAAAAGGCAGCCGTGGGTCCAGGGCTGGGCACAGGCAGAGCTGTCAGCCCTGCCTTTCCAGAGGGGCAGGAAAAGCAGGAATTATTTATGGGAATCACCGGGATCTGCAGCGGCACAGCTGGGCTG
>NC_031771.1:67043543-67047228 GCF_001522545.3 Parus major
ATTTTATTTTATTTTATTTTATTTTATTTTATTTTATTTTATTTTATTTTATTTTATTTTATTTTATTTTATTTTATTTTATTTTATTTTATTTCATTCATCAGGCGAGGACCAGCCACAGGGCCTGGGGGATCCCAGCCGTGGATCCACCTTCCCTGGCCATCCCAAACCCACGTGCCAGCCCAGCTTTTTGTGTGCTCCAGACCTTTTAAAAGTGTTCAATCCCAGAGATGCTGGAGATAAATCCTTCATCTTCCAGTCATGGAATGGGTTGGGAGAGGTCTTAAAGATCATCCAGTTCCAGCCTCCTGCTGTGAGCAGGGACAGCTTCCACATCCCAGGGTGCTCCAAAGCAAATCCAGCCTGGCCTTGGACAACTTCCAACCCCTGTGATAGAATTATTAATTAATAATTAATAATTAGGCAAAGGGGAAGTGCCCGGTTGAGGCAGGAGCGCTCCTTGCTCCTTCCTTTGATCCGTCAGGAATTGCTGTTGTGTTTATGGGATTTTAGCTGGGAAAGAGGAGCCTGGACTGGCATTTTTGGGTTGGGCACTGTGATTTTTCCTGGTTCTCATTTCAGGGCACCGTGATTTTTCCTGGTTCTCATTTCAGGGCTGGGAATTTGCTCCCAGGAGCACCAGGATCCCGTGGCTCTGGGGTTGAGGCAGCTCAGACTGACCCCACAATAAACTGAATTTTTTGAGTTTTGATGGAATCGCCTCTAAAATCTCTGGGAATTGCTCCCATCGGGATGCTGCTGCCCAGGATGATAAATTCCGCAGCTCGTCGTAACGTGGCTGCTCATAAAGCTTTTAAACAGACTGGGTTTTCCCAGATTCCTCCTCTTAAAAATTCCATGGGTGTTTTTGGTAACGTGGATGGTTTGATCTCTCCGTGCTCTCCAGCTGGGCACTGCTCCTGCCCTGGGACTCTGGGGGTGTGGAGAAACCCGAGGAAGTTCTGGGAGCATTCCCGGTGTCCCACAGAGGTGGAGACAGGGAATGCTTTGGGTGGGAAGGGACCTCAAATCCCATCCCATTCCCGAGCCAAGGTGCTCTGAGCCAGCTCAGGGTCTCCAGGTCCTCACCTGGAGCTGCCAAAATGTGGATGCTGTGCCGAGGTCCCAGCTGTGCCCCCCAACTCCGGCTGCTGCCACCCCCCAGGAGCCCCTGAGCTCCGAGTTCGGCTTTTGGTCCAGAAGAACCTGGAGCTTTGGGAATGGTCCAGCAGAACCTGGAGCTTTGGGAATGGTCCAGCAGAACCTGGAGCTTTGGGAATGGTCCAGAAAAACCTGGAGCTTTGGGAATGGTCCAGCAGAACCTGGAGCTTTGGGAATGGTCCAAAACACAGCCCCTTTGGGAATGGCACGGAATTCCTGGGAGCTCTGTCCAGCCTTTCCCGGGGCTCTGAGTGATCCCCAGGGAATTCACCCTGGGGCTGTGAACTCGATGGGAATGGGCTCCTGCTGAGGGCTGGGCTTGCTCCAGCNTGGGGAGGTTTCCCAGCACAAATGCCTTATCCAGGAGCTGCTGCTCTGATCCCATCCCAAAGCTCTGGGTGAGGGCGGTTCCCGGCCTCCAGCAGGAACATCTCCCATCCTGGGCAGGGATCCCATCCATCCCTGGAGACCTGAGGCCGCTCCAGCAGTGGCTCCACAGCCCAGCCCGTCCCCTCGGGACTCTCGGAGCAGTTTCCTGGGAATGCTGGGGATCAGTGGGACGTGGCACGAGGTGATTCCAGCATTGCTGGGAATTCCTGGCCTTCCCTGGGTTCTGTTTAAACACAACCACATTTCCCCCCTTCCAGAGGCACAGGAGCCAGCGCTTCCCAGGGGACACAGGGACATTTCCCATTCTCTTGGATGTCTCCAAAGCCACGCTCTGGGTCACCTTCCCAATTATCCTCCTCATCCCTGACTTCTGCGGGCTCTGGGGGATGCTGGAACCCTTCTGCTCCGTGGGCATGGTTTGGGCTCAGCTGGATCCCGGTGCCTGTCCCGGGCAGGGAATGTCCCTGTGCCGTCCCCACTCCGGCAGCATTCCGCCTTTCCCAGAGGTCACGGAGCCCTGGCTGGGATTTGTCCCCTGCCACGTGGGCTGGCTGTGCCCATGCCAAGGCTGGGAGCCTCTGGAAGCTCCTGCTCGGCGGGGGCCGGGGTTTATCCTGCCCCAGGACTTCCAGAGGCGCCCTCGGAGCCGGACTTGCCGCTGCTTCCAGCTCCCGTTCCGGGGGTTTGCCTTAACAAGTCAAAATAAGGCCGGTTATTAAAAAATGGGAGTTTTCCAGGCTTGGATGCAGCAGGAGAGCCTCTGGAAAGGTCGCTGCGGTGGCTGGGAGGATTTCCACGGCGGGGTGGGGATAATGGGATGGGGGTTTCTGCTCCTGGGCAGGTTTGGGAAGCAGGAATTTGATTTTCCAGCTGAATTTAGGAACGAGACCTTCTTAATCTTCGCTCCTGCTGCTCGTCTGCCTGGGATATTAAAGTCTTAGGGGAGGAAATGCATCCTTGGGGCTGCAGAGATGGGAAGGGACTTGGGCTTGCAGGATTTTGGGAAGAGGCTCCCACAACCCACGGGATGCTGTGTCCCACGGGAGAAGGGATGGATGGGAGAGGTGCCCTGGTTTCCAGACTCCCAGAATTTCTGTTTGCAGCCATCCCCTTCCTGCTGGCAAGGAGGAGCCGGACGAGCAGCGGGAATTCTGCTGGGCATCCTCACTTTAACCTCTTGGAGAAGCTCCTCGAGGAAAACGGGGAGGAGGTTCTGTGTTTTGTGCTGGATGAAAGCCTCAGCCGGCTCTGGAAGGCTCTGCTATTTTTTCATGGAGCTTTGGCCCTGAAATGTGTTATTTTAAGAGCTCTGAGCAGCCCTCTCCAGGCAGGGGCTCCATCACTTGCCGCTGCTGTTTGCTCTGGAAGCTTTTTGAGACAAAACCTCCCCGAGCGTCTGCCCCGAGCCTCCGCTCCCGTCCCCCCGGCCCGGATCCGTCCGGGCCCGGAAAGGCCTCCAAGATCATCAAGTGCAACCTTTGAAGTTTGGGACCTCTGGGTTTTCTCCCCTGGAGATGAGGTGTGAGAAAGCCCAGGGGAGGGAGGTGACGTTTTGTGGTGTCTGTCACCTTCTGCCACCCCCTGCTCGCACCTCGAGCGGTGCCAGGGATGGGACGGGATGGGAACGACGGGAAAAAGGAGTGGGAGGAGATGGGAAGGATCCGAGAGCTGGGAAGGGTTTTTGAAGTGGCTCCTGGAGTGGAAGTGTCAGGCCAGGAGCTTGAGGTTAAACGCGATCCCTCGGTGCCAGGATGGGTGGGAAAAGCACCGGGAACGTCTGGAAGTCCTGGACACATCTGGGGAGGTGCTGAGGGCTTTGTGCAGATCTCAGCAGGTTCTGCTCCCCTGCCCTTCCTCGTGCTTTCGCTCTGCTCCCTCCCACATCACAGAACTGCAGCACAAATGTGCTTATTGTCATAAAAGAGCTTTTTATTCCCCATTTCCTGGTGTTCTGGGAAGGTCCCGCCGTTTATTTAACGGGAATTCTGTGCCTTCGAGTCTGCATCGAGAATTTATACTCCATAGGAAGTTCATTAATTAATGGGCATCCCTTTGATGACCTCAGGAATGAAACTGCTCAATCAGGGCCTTTTTTATTTCAGCATCATGAAATTCTTTATATTTTATTTTATTT
>NC_031771.1:67050076-67051339 GCF_001522545.3 Parus major
CCAAGGGCTGCAGGGACAGGAGCCAGGGAATGGCTTCCACTGGGAAAGGGGAGATTGGGCTGGGATCTTGGCAAGGAATTCCTGCCTGGGATTCTGCAATTCCCAGATTTCCTCCGGCTGCCCCTGGATCCCTGGGAATGCCCAAGGCCAGGTTGGACACTGGGGCTGGGAGCATCTCCAGCCCTTGGCCCCAGTCCCTCTCCAGCTCTCCTGGAGCCCCTGCAGGGACTCTGAAGATTCCCTGGATTTTTCCCTTCTCCAGGTGGAAGAGTTTGCATTGGAAGGAACCTCAAGCCCGTCCCATTCCAACCCCAACACCTCCCACCATCCCAGGTGGATCCAATCCCAATGTCCAACCTGGCCTTGGGCATTCCCAGGGATCCAGGGGCATCCCCAGCAAATCTGGGAATTGCAGCCCAGCAGGGAGGGGTGAGGACTCGTGGTGGAAGTTTGGGATCACCCTGGGGAAGGTGCTGGAAATCTCCTGTCCATGGCCTGAGCTTTGTGTGCGGGGCCTCCGATGGGGAGGTCCTTCCGTGAGATCACTGTCCTGGAATGCGGATTTATCCCATCCCCGGAGACTCGGGTTAGCTCTTCCACAGGGCAGGAGAAGGAAATTCCATCCCCCGGGGAGGGATGATGGGATTTGTGGAGGGATGATGGGATTTGTGGAGGGTGCACGTGGCTCTTCCCTGTTTTGTTGGAGCCTCTGGAATCTGGGAGTGCTCCCAGGTGTCCCCCGGCGCCGGGGCTCGGTCCTGCAGTGGGATTGTGGCCAAGGACTGGCCACCACTGCAGGCAGCCTCTGTCTTTATTCCATGAATCCCATCTTCCTCCTCTCCCTGCTCTCCAGGGATTTTCTCTGCAAAGCTCTGCCCACCTTGGAGCCTTTAGGGTTTAATTTTACTCTCTGCTTTTATTTTATATGGAAATAAGGCCAGGACCAGTTTGCTGTTGGCTAATTGGATTATTTCCCTCATTTTATCCATAATATCCTTGATATCCATGCTGGGACTCCCCAGTGTGTTCCATATATCCCAGAGAGTTTTTTGGGAGACATTTTCCCCTCAGAACTCTGGATTTTGGGTCGTTTTCTCGTTCCCTCCCCGTTCCCAAACCCCGCTGCGTGTGCTGTGGTTTTTACACCCCAGACTCAGATCTTTCCCATCCCAGCAGCCTCCAGGCTGAGGAAGAGGAGTTTTTGTGCCTCGTGCAGCCCCGGGAGCAGATTTTGGTGATAAAATATTGACAGACCCCCATCAC
>NC_031771.1:67053105-67054472 GCF_001522545.3 Parus major
TGAAAACACACTCATGAATTTCATGTTATATGAAATTCAGTGTTTTTCTAGATCTTGTAATTAAATATCAGAAACAAGGGCACACACTCTGGATTCCAGACTCCAAGAGAGAGCTTCCAGAAGGTTCTGTTGGATAGGGGGGGTGAGAAAAGCCAAGTTTTTCCAGGCGGGACGTGCTCCAGGAGCAGGGAAACCTCGGGAACATCCCCTGGTCCCCCCTTGGCTCAGAGAGCTCCAGCCCTGGCCACCATCCCCAGGGGCCAGCGGGGAACGTGGGCTGGATGGGGATGGAGCAGGAACACCGTGCTCACCTCATCCCTCTTCACCCCAAATTGTGCCCATGGCTGAGGGTTGGGATGGAATTCCCATTCCTGGGCGCTCCTGGAGAATTCCCAAGGGAGCGGTGGTTGAAGGAGGGCTCTCAACCACCTCTCCAAGGCCACCTCTCCGTTATTTATTCAACTCTCCTCCTCCTGCAGCCAGCTGGAACGGGTTTTGGGGTCACAGCTGGTGTCCCTTTGTCCTTTCTCCTGCCCCATTCCCCCTGGGAGAGGCTCCCAAGTGATTCCCGTCCTCGGGGCCACCCCGGCGTTCTCTGCTCAGGGATACGGGATCAGCCCGGCAGCTCCTGGATCCCCTTGGATTTGCTCCAGCCCCGGGGAATATTTAGGCATGGATGAGTTTTTTATAGGAAACACTGCAGATTTTGCCCCTCTAAGAGGTTTTTTCCATCTTTTCCCCTTGCTGGGGGCTGTGGGGTGACCACAGGCTGCTCCAGTGGATGGACACTGACATCCAAGGAATGGGATATTCATGGACACGGATTTGGGGTGAAGTGGAAGCAGCTGCTCACTTTGGCTCCAGAAGAGTTCAGTGTGTGAGTTTTGGTGTGGACAGCTGAGTTTTTGTGTCCCCTCTCACCTGGTGGTTCTTTGGAGCGTCAGGTTTGGGGTGATTTGGTGGGAATTTGCCAGCTGTGTGTCCCTTGGAACATCTGGAGCAGGGATGGGACAGGTGAGGAGTCCCCACAGCTCCTTTTCCATCTTGGCACCAAAAGGAACCTGCAGGAAATCCCTTGGAATTGCAGGAATCCCTTTTTTCCTGATACTACTGGAGCAGGAGCCTGAGGGAGCTGCTCTGGCCATGAGGGGTCAGCTTGGATCATTCTGCTCCTGGCCAAGAAATTTGGGATTTTCTTTGGTCCTGGTACCCCAATAACTCCTCATTTGCATTCCAAAGTTTAGGAATTCCAGCTGGGCAGGTCAGGTTTGTGCACAGATACAGAGAAATTCCCAAAGCTGAGCTGGAGGAGCCCAGCCGAGCTTTGGGGATGGGATTTGAGATTTGGGATTTGGGATTTGGGATAA
>NC_031771.1:67056102-67057600 GCF_001522545.3 Parus major
CACGGGATTCTGCCACGTTTGGGTTCTCAGGAGGCTGAATTCCAAGGGATTAGTGGGGAGGGGCTGGATTTGGGCAGGAATTGCCCTGCTGGAAGAGTGGTCAAGCACTGGAGCAGCTCCCCAGGGCAGGGCTGGAGGCACCATCCCTGGAAGCGTTCAGGGACAAGTGGATGTGGCACTTTGGGATAGGGTTGGGTGGGGATGGGGTATTTGGACAAAACTTGATGACCTCAGAGGGCTTTCCCAACCTTTCTGGTTCTGTGGGAAGCCCAGGGGAGCCTTTGGAATGCTGTAGCTGAAGGAAATAAATGGAATAAGTTTGTTCTCAGCTGCTGGGGAGCTGTGGCATCTCCAGGCCTGCGCTGCCGGGGCTGGTCCTGCCCGGACACCAAAATCCAGGAGCCTCCAATCCTTAAGGAACCCCCTCAGCAGCTCTGGAGCTCCCCAACCCTGGCTGGTTTGTGTTAGAGCCTGGTAGTTCCACATCCCTCCCAGCTCCCCCTGTCCTTCCCTGTCATCTCCAGAGGCGCAGCTCATCCTTCCCGGCTGTTTTTTGGGGGAAGAAGGGAGCCTGACTTTCTCATTTGGATAAAAAAAAAGCTTTATGGGGTTGTTTTTGTGCAAGAAGCCTGCAGTCAGGGCTGGTAATCAGCGAGGGGCAGCCTTTTGTAGTGCCTGGGTAAATCTGTTCCAGCACCACGAGCAGACGGCTGTTTACATTAGCGTGTTAATTCCTTATATTTGGGGAGTTCTGATCCATGGAAAAACAAAGTAATGAAAGGGTTTTTTTATTCTTTTTTTTTTCCCCCCTCTCTTTCTCTCTCTTTCTCTCTCTCTCTCCATAAATTAGAAACATTCACTTTTA
This sequence comes from Parus major, assembly GCF_001522545.3. Taxonomy (NCBI): domain Eukaryota; kingdom Metazoa; phylum Chordata; class Aves; order Passeriformes; family Paridae; genus Parus; species Parus major. The sequence goes on from NC_031771.1 coordinate 67,056,968, forward strand.
GGGGGAAAAAAAAAATAATTTGTGAAGTTAAAGGCAAAATTATGGCATTTATTATCTTGAATTTCCATGACTGGTTAATTTTGCCTGTGTGTGGGTGGCTGAATAATCCTTCTGTTTCCGAAATCTTCCCGAGGAATTCTTTGTTAGTGCAGCGAGACAGACGCCCACTGTGGAGAGTTGAAATGGTCAAATCCCAAATCCCAAATCCCAAATCCCAAATCCCGTCCCGGTGCCGGGCGGGCGCTGGGGATGGCGGAGCTGCGGCGGGGATGGAAGGGATTCCTCATTTCCACAGGGTTAATCCCTGTCAGGGCTCCTGGGCTGCTCACCCTGGGGAATTCCAAGGGTGGGATTGGTGCGGGATTGAGGCTTCTGCTCCAGAGGTTTGGTGAGGAAACACCTGTGGGAATGCAGAGGAGCTTCCTGAAATCCATGGAAAGGGATTTGGGATGATTTCTGGGTGGCTGCAACCCAAGTTGCTCCAATCTTCCACCTTCATCCCTCTCTGCTGCTGCTGTGTTGGAGCTTTTTGTTCTGAGGCCTTGCAGAGCCCTCAGGAGCCGCTTTGCTCTTTGCCCATCTGGGGCCACGGAATCCTGGAATGGTTTGGATGGGGAGGAAAAGCAAATCCCA
>NC_031771.1:67058263-67066002 GCF_001522545.3 Parus major
GGGGAACATTCCCAGCTCTCCCAGCCTGGCTCCAGAGCAGAGGGGCTCCAGCCCTGCAGCAGCTCCGGGGCCTCCTCTGGACTCTCTCCAGCAGCTCCACGTCCTCCTGCTCTTGGCCCCGGGGCTGGGGCAGCTCTGCAGGTGGGGCCTGACCTGAGGGGCTCCGGGACACAATTCCCACCTTTCCTTTGGGATCAGCCCAGCCTGGGCCGTTTCAGCCTCATCCCCAACATCCCAAACCCCTCTCCCAAGGATCCTGGTCCCTCTGGAGCAGACCAGGAAGGGCCAACATCCAGTGGGACACCGGGCTCCCCCTGACAGCCCCATCTGGGCCCTGAGAGGCGCTTTGGAGCCGTTCCATCCTCTTCTCCCGAAATGCAGGAGTCGTGGGGGGGCCAGAAATGACATCCTCGATTTGGGATTTCATCCCAGCTCGCAGAATCCCCCGGGAAGGGCTCGCCCCAGCGCCTCGCGCGCGGCCCTTTTGAAAGCCGAGGCTTTTAGGGGTTGAACGTTGTGAATACCTTGGGCTCAGTGGCATATGCAGAACAAATGTGAATCAAACACAGAAATAATTCCTTCAGGAATGTTATTTATTGATGTGGGAGCGCAATACTACACTGTTTACAATAGAGAGTTAAGTGGGATTTGGGGTTTGCTGGGAAGTTGACAGCTTGCGGTCCCGAGCAAAATTTCTGCCTTTTGTGGGATGAAAGAAGAAAAGCTGTGCTCTTGAAATGGTTATTTAGAAATGATTGGGAAGTTTGTTCCCTTTCCAGGCGGGGGAGAGGCTGCCAGGCCTGCGGTCGCCGCAATGGTGAAATTTTGGATGTGAAAGAGCTCACAGAAGTCTGTTTGCATTAGAGTAACGAGATAAAGAACCTCGCGGGGGACGCGGGCGGGAGCAGAGCCCTCCCGCTCCCTTTCTCACGGGTAAGGCTTGGAGCAGGGAATCACCCCGGAGCCGAGCCCGAGGAGCTGGGCCACGGCTTGGGAAGGGGCTGGGAGAAGGGACAGAGCTGTGGGATTGAGCAGGCTCTGTGTCTCTGTGGGGTTTTTTTTGGGGTTGGTTCTGTCCCATCCCCTCCTGGATGGAGGTTCTGGAGCTGCAGCCCCAGCGCTGGGAGGATGGGAATGAGATCCAGGCCCCAGGGGAGGCAGCGAGCTCCTCACGGATTCCCATTTTCCATCCTGTGCCGGAGGCTTTGCCATGGTGCTGGCATGGCTGCGGGCTCTGCTCCACGGGATGAGGTGCAGGGAATGCTGCAGGGAACCAGGGAATGCTGCAGGGAACCAGGGAATGCTGCAGGAAATGCTGCAGGGAATCAGGGAATGCTGCAGGGAACCAGGGAATGCTGCAGGGAATCAGGGAATGCTGCAGGGAATCAGGGAATGCTGCAGGGAATCAGGGAATGCTGTCACATCCACAGCAGGTCCTGCCTGGGGTCTGACATCAACCCCCCTGCCTGCTCCTGAGGTGGTGCAGTGGAGAAAAGCCTGGGACAGCCGTGAGGAATTCCCAGGGAATGGCTGGGATAACGTGTCCGGAGGTTTTTCCTTGGAGCAGAAGCTGGGAAGGGGCTCTGGGGGGTCCTGCAGCAGTTTATGGGCCGTGGGTGGATTTGTGGAGGCAGAGCTGGCAGTGGAAGGAGTCGTGGCCTCCTCCAGCCCAGAGAGCTCCTGGGTTTAGCACAAAGTCTCGCTGATCCCTCCCCTGCTCTGGGATCCAGCGGGATCCAGAGGGATCCAGAGGGATCCTGCCTTTCCAGCTGGATGGGAACGTGGCAGAGATCCCGTGGGGAGCAGCAGGATCCCGTAACCCCGGGCCAGTTCTGGCCAGAACGCCGAGTTTGTGGCCAAGGAGGTTGTCCAAGTGCTTGGACTGGGCAGGAAGGCCGGGATGTGGAAAAGCTGCCCTTGGGGCTGGTCCTGTCACACCCTCGGGGTGTCTGTGCAGGGCCAGGAGCTGGGCTGGCTGATCCCCCTGGGTCCCTCGGGAGCTTCCATGGCTTTATGGAGTCAAAAAATACTTCTAAATCATTTCTAAAAGATACTTTGAATTTTTTTTTTAAAGAAACCCCGCTGGCTGGTGCCCAGGAGGCGCCCTGGGGTGGGAGGGTGGCACTGGGCACCAAGGGGACGTGTCACATCCCCGGGGCCGGTGTCACCTGCGCTGGTGGCTCGTCCCCGCCGCCTCCGCGGGGGCAGGAGCCGGGGGGAGGTTGTGCAAGAGCCCTCAGATGCCAACTCTTTGTTTACTCCTCCGGAGATGCGACATAACGAGTTTGTTTACGCGGGACGGAGCAGACGGAACCCATTTGATGCTTTGGGGGAATCGTCTCTCCAGCCACTGCTGGTGCAACACAAAGACCTGAGCAGCTTCTGCACCCTGCTTTTGTTAATTTAACCCCTCCTCCCCAAACCTTCGCCTTCCAGTCCCCAGGAATAATTGGATTGTCTCCTCATTTGTTGTTGGTTCCCTGTGGAATTGCTGCGGGTTGTTCTCGGGGTGGGCTCTGTGTTGTGGTGGCGTTCAGACCGTCCCCGTGAGGTCCCCGTGAGGTGACACCCTGCAGGATGGGTCCCTGAGGGGTTTGGGGCAGGTTCAGGGCTGGAACCAGCTCTGGACAGAGCTCCCTGTGTTTCCTTTTGGATTCTGCAGCACACAGCTGGAGGAAAAGCGCTTTTCCCTGGAATTCTGTATTGCCTTGTTGGGTGATGGGAATGTGGGAATAACCCGAGCTGCTGTGGGCAGGTTTGGTTTTATTCAGGGAGTGAGGACCCCAGGGATGCGCTGCCTGCAGGGCTTGGGTCCAATCATTCCTGGCTGTGGCTTCAGCAGGAGCTGGAAAATCCGTCTTAAAGTTGGGTTTGGGATATTCCAGTGGGCACTGGAAGAGTTCTGAGCTCTCCTGGCTCCTGCACTGTGGGATTCCTCTGCCAGCCAGACCTTTCTGGGATCCCTGGAAGTTCTTAGGCTTGGTTTTCCTTGATGGAAGTGCCCAGCTGGGATATCCATATTGGGACAGGTTTTCCAGGGAAGCTGTGGCTGCCTCTGGATCCCTGGAGGTGCCCAAGGCCAGCTTGGAGCAGTCTGGAGTAGCGGGAGGTGTCCCTGCCCATGGCTGGGGGTGGGATGAGGTGACCTTCAAGGTCCCTTCCCTGCCAAACCATTCCATGGCTCCAGCATTCCGTGTCCCAAGGGATTGTGATGGCAGCAGCTTGGTGTCACCTTCAGGTGCCACTTGGGATCCTCCCACCGTGTCCTCTCCTCTGAGAGGAGCCCTCAGAAGGCTCTCAGCAGCTGATTCCTCATCCCAATCCCGCTGAGCTCCAGGAGTTTGGGAATCTCCTGTTGATCCGTGTTTTAAATCCTGAGCTGTGGGACACTGAAGCCTCCCGCCCCTTCTCGTGGCTTTTCCATTCCTCCTCATCCCAGTGACCTCTCTCCCTCGCTCCCTTCCTGTTTCAGTCCTCGTGGGAAGAAGCCACAAAGCCAATCCCGGAGTTTTATCCCGTTCCTTCACCCATTTTTGTTTATTTCCCCCGTTTTTTACCGTTTGGTGACGTTTGCCTCCTGCAGCCGCCCCTGAGACTCAGAGAGCTCCTTCAGTCCCTGGAATTCCTGTCCCGTCATTCCAGGGAGGCTGGGCAGTGTCCTGACACTGGAAAAGTGGGAATTACAGAGAGAGAATTCCCTGGTGCTGAGGAAATGAGAACTTCTCGGTTTTCCTTGGGTTATGGGAGGATGATGATGTGGATGAGTTCACCACCAGAGCTCCCGAGCTCTTCCTGCCCCAAAGTTGAAAGAAATTATTCCCAGAGCCTGGAAAAGCGTTGGAATCTGTCAGGAAGATTTGGGAGGAGGAGAGGTGAGGCTGTGGGAAGGTCCCTGCTGGAAGAGCAGCTTGGGAGGCGCTTCCTCATGGAATCCTGGAGAGGCCCAGGGATCTGGGTTTGGACTTCCAGCCCAAAGGTGGGAATTCTGGGAGAGAGAATTCCCTGGGAAACTGCGGAGAGAGAATTCCCTGGTGCTTGGGAAACGAGAGCTCAGGTGGTGGCAGAGCAGGGACGAGTTCACCACCAGCTCAGAAGATTTAAAACCTCAGAAGTTACTCCGAGAGCCGGGAAAAGTTCGGGAATACTGCAGGCGGATTTGGGAGCAGCAGGGATGGGAAGGTCCCGTTGGAAGAGCACCTTGGAAGGCGCTTCCATGAGGAAGCAGACGTGATCCCGCTGACCAAGAGCAGCAGGAGAGGCCCTGTCCCAGGAAGCCGGAGCTGCTTCCAGAGAAATGTTGGGAATTCTGGGATGGAGAGGGCGGGAGCGGCGATGCCGGGCCGTGCGGACACCGCTTGGCTGCTCCCAGTTCTTTTTTTGGGAGCTGGTGGCTGCTTCTGGTTTCAATCACGGCTCCGATTGCATAACTGGGAATGTTTTCCTGTTTTGATGTCTATTAAAATCCCAAACCGCTGCGAGCGACCCCGTGCACGGAGCACGGAGCTCCTGCCAGGGGCACTTACGTAACACTTCTGGATTTAGAGGTGAAACAGCCCCGTCCTTCTGGGCTTCTGGAAGGAAGAAATCCCAGCAGGAATTGCCAGACGAGGAGAGGTGGCAGGAGAGGGAATGAGGAGTTGGGATTTAGGAAGGGCAAGGTTGAGGGAAGAGGCCAGAACAGAAGAAAGCGTGGTGGAGCGGAGTGAAATGAGAGAGTGGGAAGGCTGACAAGGGTTTTTAGGGATTTTAGGGGTTGTTTTTTTTTTGGGAGCTGTTCCCAAATCCCAGGGTCTGTCTGTGCCTTGGCTCCCACAAAGGTAAATGGGTTCTAAATGGAAACCATGGCCGCTGCCGTTGGATTTCTCTTGGAAAAGGAAGGATTTCTCTGTCCAGGGAAGGTTCTTCCTGCACCTTGCCTGGCTCCCCGCTGCTGCTGCTGCTGACTTCTGGTAGCTCAGACCTCTTAACTCCAGCTTGGAAAGCAACCTTATCTCCTGCTTTCCCGGGAATTGTAACCATCCCATTCCCTTTTTTCCCCGTCTTTGCACCACTTCCTCCGTGTGTCTCAGACCTTTAAAAGTTCTTACTGCGGTCCCGGAGCGAGAATTGAATTTCTTGGCGTGGAAATTTTAACTCAGCCTTTTCTTGGAGCGGGCCCAGGCAGCTGGGAAGATTTGCTGCAGCCATCCCAGTAGCAGGAATTCCGTGCTGCAGGAAAAGCTGGAGCATTTCCTGGCATCACCTGGGCTCAGGAGCTGCAGAGTTGGGGCAGAACCTCCCCAGGGTTTGGTCCACGGGCTTGAAACGGGAATTGTGTGAGCAGAGCAGGCTGAAATCCTGGGATAATGGTTGGATTGGTGATCTTGGAGGGCTTTGGTGATTCTGGGAAGGAGGTGAGGCCACGAGGAGCACCTTGGAGGGTGGGATTTAGGGATTTAGGGACATCTCAATCCCTTTGTTTCCCAACCTGCAGCATCCACGGCCTCGTGCTCTTTCCCGAGGGAGATTTGTGGCTGCAGCCTTTTTTTGGGAAGCCTGTGACAGCTGCAGGGAATTATTCTGGAGGGATTGGGAATTCTACACCAGCCCTGACAAAAACTGTGTGGCCAGAGCAAAGGCCCCGGCGTCCTGCTGCAGCCTCTCTCCTCCGGAGGGTTCCAGAAGGATAAAAAAAGAAGCTGCTCATTTAATTTCCTTCCTGGGAAGAGCCAAAACCAACAGTGTAAAACCAGACACATGGCAGGGGAAAAAAAGGGAAAAAAAAGGGAAAAAAAGCCTTTCCAAGCCCTCTCCCCCCCGGAGAAGGCCGGGATTGTTGACATTTTCCTCTGGGTTCCTGCTGCTGACCTTGGTGATCCCGAGCGGGAGCCAAATTCGCAGATGCCCCCGGCCCTGTTGCACATGTGTCCATCCTTGGGAAGCACCAGGGCTCCTTCCAGAGCAGCCTCTGGAATGACAGAGCCGGGGAAGGGCCGCTCCTCGCTGGGATCAGGGAGGAGCCCTTGGGAAACACATGGAAAACCAGGCCCTGAGTGATCCCAGGGATTCTCCAGCATTCCTGCTGCTGTCCCAGGCTTCGGGAGCTTCCTGGGGGATCCCTCAGCTCCTCCGTGGAAGTGGCAGCCCCTGGGAGTGTCCTGGCTGTCCTCAACCGCTGCCAGAGCTGTGGGGAACGGGAGGGGTGGGCAGGACATGGATGTGCAGCCCCTGGGATTGACTGAGGAGTTTGGGAATTTCAGCTGGAGCCGTGGGCAGGACATGGATGTGAAACCCCTGGGATTGACAGAGGAGTTTGGGAATTGCAGCTGGAGCCATGGGCAGAACCCCTGGGACTGACAGAGGGGTTTGGGAATTTTAGCTGGAGCTGTGGAAAGGACATGGATGTGTAACTCCTGGGATTGACAGTGGGATTTGGGAATTTCAGCTGGAGCTGTGGGCAGGACATGGATGTGAAACCCCTGGGATTGACTGAGAAGTTTGGGAATTGCTGAAGTTGTGGGAAGGACATGGATGTGTAACTCCTGGGATTGCTGATAGGATTTGGGAATTGCAGCTGGAGCTGTGGGCAGGACATGGATGTGCAACCCTTGGGATTGACTGAGGGGTTTGGGAATTTTAGCTGGAGCTGTGGGCAGGACATGGATGTGTAACTCCTGGGATTGACTGAGGAGTTTGGGAATTGCTGGAGCCATGGGCAGGACATGGATGTGAAACCCCTGGGATTGACTGAGAAGTTTGGGAATTGCTGAAGTTGTGGGAAGGACATGGATGTGTAACCCCTGGGATTGCTGATAGGATTTGGGAATTGCAGCTGGAGCTGTGGGCAGGACATGGATGTGAAACCCCTGGGATTGACAGTGGAGTTTGGGAATTGCTGGAGCCGTGGGCAGGACATGGATGTGAAACCCCTGGGATTGACAGAGGGGTTTGGAAATTGCTGGAGCCGTGGGCAGGACATGGATGTGCAGCCCCTGGGACTGACAGAGGGGTTTGGGAATTGCTGGAGCTGTGGGCAGGACATGGATGTGAAACCCCTGGGATTGCTGGTGGGATTTGGGAATTGCATCTGGAGCCGTGGTCTCGCTGAGGCTGGAAAAGCCCTCTGGGATCACGGAGATCACGGAGCCCAACCATCCCCAGCACTGTCCCCATCCCCAAGGGCCACAGGGCTGGAAATCCTCAGGGATGGGGACCTGCCCAGTTCCCTTCCCATGGAGGAATTTTCCCAAATATCCAACCCAGTCTCCTCCTCTCTTCTCCCTGTGCTGTGCCATTGTGGGAGAAGAAATGGATTTGGAAAAACGGCCCTGGGAATGCGGAGCTGACCTCGCTCGGGTCCATCAGAGGAAGCTGCCAGAAGGGAACGGCTCAGGCTGAGCCAGGGGAGCTCAGGGCAGGAATTCCAGCAGGAATTTCCTCATGGAAAAGGTGCTCAGGCCTCAGACCAGGGAGGTTTGGAGTGCCCATCCCTGGAGGTGTCCAAGGAATTCCTGGATGCAGCACTCGGTGCCAAGGCAGGGATCGGGCACGGCTTGGACTGGAATTCCAGCCTCAGTGATCCTGGAATTCCACCCTCAGTGATCCCGGAATTCCAGCCTCAGTGATCCTGGAATTCCAGCCCCAGTGATCCTGGAATTCCAGCCTCAGTGATCCCGGAATTCCAGCCTCAATGATCCTGGAATTTTGTGCCAGCCAAGGTGGGGATTGGACATGTCTTGGGCTGGATGGTCCTGGAATTC
>NC_031771.1:67066372-67087806 GCF_001522545.3 Parus major
GAATTCTGTGCCAGCCAAGGTGGGAATTGAGCACAGCTTGGACTGGATGATCCTGGAATTCCAGCCCCAGTGATCCCGGAATTCTGTGCCAGCCAAGGTGGGGATCAGGCACAGCTTGCAGGGGATGATCCTGGAGGGCTTTTCCATCCTCAGGGATTCTGGGATCTGAGCTGATTCTCAAGTTCAGCCCGAGCACCACCTCCCCAGGGATTGTGGCAAAATCCGGGAATATCCTTCTGGAAATCTGCTCTTCCTCTTTCTACCCCTGGCGCCTCCTCTGTGGGTGCTGCCGGGTGATTTCTGGGGTTCAAACCAAACCTTGGGGAATTGTGTGGATTTTTGGGAAGGTTTGGGAAGAGGCAGTGCTTGAGCTGTTGGTGTCCGAGCCGCTTTTCCTCAGGTTTAAAAACGGCAGGGAAGGGAAAAGCGAGGAGTGAGGATGGAATTAGGAACGGGAATAACTTCAGGAATTGGCTGACTTTGGCTCAGAACTTTTCCTGAGCTGTTTTAGGGAGAGGAAATCCCTCCAGAGGTTTCTCCTGGATCCCAGGTGTGCCCGGAGCAGAGGGATGGAGCAGCTCCTGCCGTGCTCAGCCTCCTTCCTTGCTCTCCCAGTGAATTAATTCTGTTTCATCTCAGGGGGTTGAAGGAGGAGTTGAGTTTAAATGAGGATTTCAGGGTGACTTTAGGGAGAATTCCCGTTTTTTCCTGGTGCAGGTTCTCTCTGATGAGGCTGATTTGCTCAGTGCCCTGATAATTTTAGTGAAATCTTCCTAATTTGGTGATTCCTGGTTGCTCCAAGCCACATCCAACCTGGCCTCGGGCACTTGCAGGGGTTGGAAGTCCACAAACTAAAAAAAAAAAAAACAAACTAAAATAAAAAATGAATTTTGGGTCAATTCCACCTTGGCAAAAACGACTTTTACAGAAGAGATCTCCGTGAATCCCCTCTGATTTCTGACCAGGAGCAGCCATTGTCCATAAATCCAACGGATGTCTGAATCAGGCGGGATAAAGTGGGAATAATTCAGCTGAGCAAATAACGCCTCTCCATAAACCGGCCTGGAATAACACGCCAAGGACTGGAAAAACACGGCAGTGACCAAGGAAAACACCGTCACATCCATATTAATTCTTCATTTTCGGTTTGGGGAGAAACCCTGGGTCGCTATTAAAGTGAATTTTCAATTTTTTATGTTCTTTTTCATGCCCTGATCGAGCAAAGCAGGCCTGGTCAGGAAAGGCCTTCAGGGGAAATCAAGCACGTGCTCAAAGCTGAGTTTGCTCCCGAGCTCCTTGCTCGTTCCAGCATCCCAAATTCCCGAGCCTTGCTGGAAAACAGCTGAAATTTGGCATTGGCTGGAAATTTCGTGGTAGCAAAGAGCCAGAACAGAAGAAATATTTCCCCTCTGTTAAAACAGGGAGGAATATTGTTTTAGGGGGAGCTTTTATTGCATTGTCTGCAGCCTGAGAAAGTCCAGAGCAGCGAAATCCGCCCAAAAGCCGTTTTGATGGAGCTGGAATTTTCTAATTCCTGGTGTCAGTGGGAGCGGGATATATGGAGTGCACACAGTGGGATTTTCAAAACAAGGTCCCTGGCAGCTTTAAGTAATTATTGGGAATCAAGAAGAGATTAAACAGCCTTCCTTCCACCTCCCATCCTCATCCCTGCTCCCTTCCCTGGGCGGCCAGCGGGAACTGGGGGTGCCTCGGGAAGCTCCCGCTCCGCTCCTGGCCGGGATTGGAGAATTCCAATTTCCCCCCCTGGGTTTTTCTCACTTAAAGCTCCCCCCTGGCGTGGCTGCAGTGGGGAGGTGTTTACAGGAGCCCAGCCGGGGCTGTCAGAGGATGGGAAGCGGCAGCAGCCGCTGGATTTGGGATCCCGGAGCTTCCCAAATTGAAATGTCAGAGAGCTGCCGAGGAGCTCGGAGGGGAAGGGAAGGAGGAGATGGATATTTGGGAAGGGGAGTGTCCCGTGGATGGATTTCATTGTGCTGGCAGCGTGGGGGGCATCCAGATCCTCGGGATGCTGGAATTCCCGCTGGGATTCACTGCCTTGACAGCCCGAGCCTCCGAGTCTGCGGGGAGAGCTCAGCCCCGGGCTCGGGAGCAGGGTGGGATCGCTGGCAGGAGATCCGGGGTCACCACTCCTGCCTTTCCAAGGGGCTCATCCAGGGAATTCCTGGATCACCCTGGGAATGGCCCCATGTGGTCCACATGGAGCAGTGTCAGGCTTGGCGTGGCCTCTGCCTCCGACCTGGGGTGCTGAAGGAAAATATCCCACAGGGAAAAGAGGTCAAATCCCGGCTGGAGGGCGGCGCACGGGTTCCATCCCGGAGGAGCAGCTGAGGCCACGGGGAGTCTCCTCATTCCGTGTGCCTTGGGAGCAGAATTCCCTGCAGGATCCCACTTCAAGGAGCATCCCCGTGTCTTTATGGCGCCACACACGGAGCCTCTTCCAGGCGCTGCCGAGGGCTGCAGCTGCCTTGGGAAAACCATTCCCTGCCTCTCCATCTTTGTTCTGTGGAAAAGCACGAGCTGAGGTGGGGAATTCACCCCTCCAGCCCCAAATTCCAGGGATTTGCTGCCTTTCCCACCATTCCCGCCGCCTCTGGCTGCGCAGGGAAGGGGCACCGAGGTGCTCTGCAGAGTTTTGGCTCTCTGTGAATTTCCAGGTTGACTTTTTCAGCCCAAAATTTCGTGGGGTTTGTGTTTTCCCCGTTTCTCCTTCTTCCCCAGCTGTCAGTTCATCCCAGGCGTTCCCTGAGCTCTCTTGGAGGTTGTTCCTGCTGCCTTTTCCATCACTCTGGAATGCGGTGTTTGGGGTGATGGAAAGGTCTCCTGTTCCTTGCCCAGGGAGCAGTGGATGAGTCCCCATCCCGGGAGATTCCAGCTCTGGAATATCCCTGGCGTTGCTGATTTTAGGGATCTTTCCCAGCCTCAGGATTCTGTGGGTCTCAGCTCTGCTTTGCTCACGCAGGTGCAGCAGGTGAGCTAAATCCACTAAAGGATTCCCAGGAGCTCTCTCCATAAGATATTTCCCATGTGGAGCAGTGGGAATCTCAGGCAGGATGTCCTGAGTTGGACCCACAAGGATCATGGAATTATGGAACGATTTGGGGTGAGAGGGACCTTGGAGATCATCTCCTTCCAGCCCTTGCCGTGAGCAGAACCCGTGACAAGGATCCTCAGTCCAGCCCCCGATCCTGACCCCAGAATCCCACCCTGTCCTGGGAGCGCTGTCCAAAGGCTCCCAAAGCTCTGGCAGCCTTGGGATCGTGGCCATTCCCTGGGGAGCCATCCCAGCTCCCGCCAGGCTTCCTTCCTGAAGATTCCAGGAGAGCTTTGCGGTGCCTTTGTCCCCAGACCCCCCTCGGGAGGCACTTTGGAGAAGCCTGGAGGGGTTGGGATGTGTGAGAGGGTCTGGGATAGGGCAGGGCACAGCGGGAAGCACAAGGTGAAGCAGGGGGCTGGAATCTCCTGAAATTCCATCCTGGATTTGCAGCTCAGCTGTTGATTTCTAGCAGAGCTGGGCCAGAGGAGGTCCCTGGGCCGGTGTTTTCCGCGGGGCTCTGGAGCTGCTCTCACGTGAAGCCGCTGTGGGAATGCAGAGATAAGAGAGCTGCACCCATCAGATTGCAATCAACTTTTATTCCTCCTCCTCCTCCTTCTGAGGCTGGGAACAAACCCAACTTTGTATCAGCGATGTTCCTGAGGAGACCTCGCTTCCCACCGGGCTATTTATAGAGGGCCCGTCCCTCGGGCATATGGAGAGCAGCTTGGTTCCCATCTCAGCAGCTCCTGTTTGATCTCCTGTGCGTCCTCAGGGAACGGGGATCACTCACTGATCCCTTCAGGCCTGAAGTGAAAGTTCAGAACGGCTCAAAGCCGGGTGGGATGGGACACTGGGAGGTGTCCCTGCCATGGCAGGGGTGGCACTGCTGGGACTAAAAGTCCTTTCCAACCTAAACCATCCTGGGATTCTGATTGCTGCAGCCACATCCAGGAGATGCTCAGCCAGTTCTTTTCCTCCTTTTCCTCCTTTCTCCTTCTCCTTCTCCTTCTCCTTCTCCTTCTCCTTCTCCTTCTCCTTCTCCTTCCTTTTCTCCTTCTCCTTCTCCTTTTCTCCTTTTCCTTTTCTCCTTTTCTCCTTCTCCATGGTCCCATTCCAGGTTCCTCCTCTCCTCCACACAGTTCCACCTCAGGAATAACTTGGTGCTTCTCCAGCCGCTCCTCATTTTCCTGGTGTTCTTCTGCTAACCCTGCTCGGTCCAGTTGAACCAGGATGAATTCATATTAATATTAAATCATAAATTCATATTAATAATAATAATATTATTATAAAATCAAGAGTTGATCAAGGGAGCTGAGTGTGCAGGAGCTCCCTGACTTCACTGAACTTCCTGCAGATTCCTAGCGGGGCTAGGAGGGTCGTTATTCCTTAAAAAGCCGCCCTACCTGAGCTGAGGAGCCCGAGGAGTTGGGATCATCCCATTTGCATTCCCACTTTTATCCAAGAACCCAATCCACCACTGCTCCCACTTGGTTTTTCAGCTCTCAGTGGTTTCTAACAGGTTTGGACCGTGTCCTAAACCTGATTAAAATAATTGCAGGAGGCCTCAAGTGACATTTGTTACCCTGTGGGTTGTGCAGCTCCATTTCCACGCTGTCCTGAGGGAGAACGAGGAGCGTGCCGAGATCTTCCCTCGGCCGCAGATCCTGCCCTGGCTGCATCCCTGCTGTTCTCCTGCTGCCTTCCAGCAGTGACCCGCTTTGGAAGCAGCTGGAGCACCCATGGAGGTTCTCGGGATGAGAGGGAAGGGATCCGACCTGGATCCCATTTCTGTGCCGGGAATTCCACGGGGCGGGGGTTCTGTGAGAAGACAGCTGCCACACCGCTGTCACAAGCTCTGGAGTCACTCCAAAACCTCCTTTCTCCCCCTGTTGTCTGCTCAGCGCCCTGGGTGAGTCCCGAGCTGGGGAAATTTGGGATCAAAGCTCTGCTCGCGTTCCCCGCGAGTTTCAACGCTCGCGGTCGCCGGGTGCCCGGGCCAAGCTCGAGCTGTTCCCTTTCAACACCCGCAGCTCCTGCTCCTTCCAGGGGTGATTAGGCACGGAGCTCGAGCGGAGCCGGCACCGAGGAACTCGTTTGAAGGCCTGGGACAGCGTTTTACATAATCATCACGAGTTGCTTTAATTAGGCTCAGCAAAATTTCAGTTTCAGAGCGAAACGTTCCACTTTTTCCTGCCCTGCTCGGAGTCACAGCTGGGACGTGAAGGAACCGTGAAGGAATTCCAGAGGAGAGCGGGGTCATGGGGAGGGCCTTCAGAAGGACACATTTCCACCTCTGGAACATCCCCAAATCTCCACACACAGAGGCTCCTCAGCCAAGCACAGCTCCCATCTCCGAGAATCCCGGGATGGTTCGTCTTGGAGGGACCTTCAATCCCATCCCTGTCCTCATCCCCATCCCATCCATGGGCAGGGACAGCTCCCAGGATCCCAGCTGGATCCAATCCCAATGTCCAGCCTGGCCTTGGGCATTCCCAGGGATCCAGGGGCAGCCGGAGGAAATCTGGGAATTGCAGAATCCCAGGCAGGAATTCCTTGCCAAGATCCCAGCCCAATCTCCCCTTTCCCAGTGGGAAGCCATTCTTCCCCTCTGACATCTTAATTATTTTGAGGGTTAAAGACTCAGGCAGTGAATTCACAATTCCGAGACGAACATTCAGGATTTCAGCCTAAAATAGGAATATTTAGATGCAAATTCCTCAGGCACAGAGCGTTGGAAGGGACCCACAAGGATCACGGGATCCAGCTCGTAGGGAATTGGGTCTGATGGTCACATCCATTCCAGGGAATCATCAGTGCAATCAGGGAATGATCTGTGAATGTTCTGTGCAGCTGCAGAGAGGAACATTTAATTAATTCCGAAGCAATTACCCTGATGAGCCGGTCCAGCTCGGAGCAGGGACGTTTTCCCAGTTGCTGTGTGGATGCCAGATGGGAGCACAGGCTGTTATTAGGGCTTGGCTTGTCCCTCCTGAGGCTCCTGGCAGGTAATCAGTCTATTTTTCCCACTTGGGGCTTTGGATTTCGGCCTTCTGGGAATTAGGCCCACAGGGATGTCCAGGAGATGTTTCAGTGTGAATGGAAGGTTTATTTTTATTTTATTTTTTTTTTATATTCCCGCTAGGAAATATTCCTTGGCCTTGCCAAATACCAGGATACAAATAGAAATCTCTGGGCTCTGTTGGGCAGCAGATGGAAAACTAAACCAGGCAGGAGGTTTTCCAGAACTTGGGATTTGGTAAAACCTGGTGTGGGTCACCTCACTGCTGCCCTCCAGCTCTGCTTCTCCCAGCACCATGGAAGGTCAGGAGGACCTTCAGGATCTCACAGAATCATGGAATTAACCAAAGACCTGTGAGATCTCTGGGTCCAGCCCGTGCCCTCACAGCACCTTGTCACCAAATCCAACCTCTGAGGGGACCTTCTGCTCTCCTCCCGCCGTGCCCAAGGCCAGCGAGAGGCTGGTGACCCTGGTGGCCACCAGAACCAGGAGTGGCCAGTTGCACATGGTCCACGGGGTGCTGTCCTAACCCCCCTCATCCTGCAGCTCGTGGATTGCGTTTGGGGATTTCTCTGCTCCTGGTGAGGGGTTTTCCATGTGCCCCTCATGAGGAGCTGCTCATGGAGCTCACGGGAAGTCACCCGTGGCCCTGCTGAAGGCTCTGATCTCTTGGAGCTGTTGATGCTGGTTAGTTTTAGTTGTGTTTTCCTGATTTACCCCCTGGATATTTGCTGGGAGCCGGCAGGATTTGGGGTGAGCTGGGGCTGGAAACAGCAAAACCTCGGAATCGTGGGAGGTGAGGGTCGCTCACATCGGGTTCAGGAATTCATCCTACATTCATATTCAGGAATTTATTCTACATCTGCTATCAAGGTTGGTGATGATGAAATTCCATCTTAGGTTGCCTCCCTGAGATCCTAAAAATCAGGTTAAAATGGAAATCCAGTGATTTTCAGGGAATTGGCTCCCGTCTCCCGGTGACCTTTGGTGGTGGCTCAGGTGTCCCCTGGGTCAGACCCTCTGCTGGTGGGACCTGCTCTGCTCTCATCCCTCAGCCCAACCTCTGCAGGTTTCCAGGGAAAGGTTTGGGGTTTTTGGAAAGATGGAGGAAGCCCTTTCAGAGGTGAGGTCACTCCTCGGTCCTGAATTCCGTAGGATTTCAGTTCCTACAGGTTTTATTTATTGGCTGTGAGGCTGGAGCAGCCCCGGGAGCAGGGAATGGGGATAATTACCAGGAAATGATTCCGTGGCCCTCGGCAGAGCTGTGCTCCCTGTTTGGCTGCAGTCTGGGAAGGGGAGCTCGTTCCTGGCCGTTCCCAGAGGAGGGGAGGCGCAGGATCAGCGTTTTCCCCGTGCCGGAGCGTTCGGAGCTGCCTGGGGTGGATCAGAGACCCTCGGGACCTCCTGGGCTTCCCTTGTGGGAAACCAGGATCAACAACAGACAGGGAGGGGCTGATGTTCCCCTGAGACAACTGCAAGATTCCTGATCCCAAAAGTTGCTGTTTGATGGTGTTGGAGCTTCGGGAATGTGGAATATCCCTGGTTTGGGTGCGGCACAGTCTGCCAGCTGCAGACTTCCTGTGGTTTGCACAGTCCAGGGAATCACAGAGTGGTTTGGGTGGGAAAGGGCATTGAGGATCATCTCATCCACGGGCAGGAACATCTCCCACCATCCCAGGGGGCTCCAAGCCTGGCCTTGGACATTCCCAGGGATCCAGGGGCAGCCTCAGCTGCTTTGGGAACCTCTGCCAGGATCCTTTGGAGACACCTCAGGGTACACAGAGGGTCTGGATAGGATGGAGTCAAATAAGTTTTGATGTGAAATGGGTTCCAATGGATTTGGGATATCCTAAAGAAATGGATTCTCTCAAGATCCACATGGGAACAGAGGGGGCTGCTTTCCTTTCTGAGCCTTGGAGGGAGTGGCATCCTCTAAATAAAATTTTTCCTTAGGCTTTTGCCCCTTTCCTCCGGAGCTGCTGCATTTTTTGGGACGTGGAATGGAGCAGTTCAGGCAAAAGATTCCAAGGGAGCCACGTCCTGAGCAATCCCTCTGGAAGGTCCTGGTGGCAGGTGTTGGTGTGGTTCCACCTGCAGAACGTTCACCCTGGGGCTCTGGGGTGTGTTCAGAGGCTGTCCTCTCCCCGCTGGAGCTGGACAAAGACGGGACAGTTGGAATCTTGGAGTTGGAAACAGGATTTCTGGGGCTTGAGGGATTTAATGTGTTAGATTTACCAGGGAAGGGGGTTTTGATTTGTGTTTAGGGAACACTGGTGGTAGACACAGTTGAAAATGAGCAGCCAGGGGTTGAGGAGTTGAAGGTCAAAGCTGGGTCACGGGTTTGGGAGAGGAGTAAAGGCCTCCAGGGATGATCCATCCAGGCTTGTGGTGGCCATTGCGTCATCCTTGGAAAACCTTCGCAATCCCAATGAGTCATTTTCTCTGAAAGCTCAGAGCTCCAACCACAAGCCCTGACCTGGAGGTGGCCATTAGCCAGTGGCCAGCTCCTGGTCTGCATCGTTTGGGATCCAGGGCTACCTGAGCACCGCCATCCCAAACCTTCACACAGGAACGGTGAATTCCAACTTCTTTCCCTTCTTGTGGCCAAGACCAGATTTCAAAAGCCAAGAGGAGCTGAGAGGGAAGGGAAGCCGAGCTCCAGCTGGGGCAGCCAAGGGTTTGGGAGCTGCGATTTGGGCTCTGATAACGCTGCCTGTGTGGCCCAGGCCGAGCTGTTAATCCAGGGGTGCCTCCCCGTGCCGCGGGGACCAGGCGTTTCCAGCAGGCCCTTAATGTAAACAGGGAATAATCACCGCCTTTTTACGGATGTTTTGTTTACGGCTGAAGGGTGGCTGTGTGCAGGGAGATGCCCATTTTCCAGACCTCCTTCCTTTCCCTCCTGGGAGACGTTTTGGACTCTTCCAAAGAGGATTTTTTTGTTTGACTCGCGGCCACCGCTGCGGTGCTCGGTGCCGCCAAGTTCAATGTTCTCCTGGATGGAATAAAACGTGTTTATGGATTTTGATGAAACTTGGAAATTCTTGGAGTGCTGAACTTGCTGCGTTACGGGAAAAGGAATCAAGCTCTGACTCACGGAGGAGCCTGACCCTGGGGGAGAGGGTGGCCTTGGACACCAGGCCTTGGCTGAGTCAGAAAGTGTTTTTTTGGTTGTCTCGGGCATGGATTTGTTTTGGGAATGATCCCATGGCTGGTATCAGCTGGCGCCACGGAGGATGAGACGTGGCCCCGGTGCCCCTCTCTGAATTTGCGCTCTTTGTTCCTCTCTGTATTTACATTTTTTCCTCACCAAACCATTTCCAGGGTTAAGGGTTCTCTGTCTGTTCTCACTCCAGACCGAGGTGTTTGGGCAGCTTGAAAAGCACAAGGTTTTACACAGGAAAATTCACTTTAAATGAGAAGATTTCAATGTTCCCAAAATCTGAGACTTCAGCACACGGGGCCCAGCCAGGGCCCAGCGCTGTCAGTTCTGCACTCCAGGGTTGCTCCAGGAGTAGAAACAACTCAAGGTGTAACAATGATGATTTTCTCATCCCTGGGCCTTCAAACTCTGGCATTTCATGGAATCATGGAATGGCTGGGGTTGGGATGGACCTTCAATCCCATCCACTTCCATGGGCAGGGACAGCTCCCGTTATCCCAACTCCCAATCCCAGTGTCCGGCCTGGCTTTGGGCACTGCCAGGGATCCAGGATCAGCCATGGGAAATCTGGGAATTGCAGAATCCCAGGCAGGAATTCCTTGCCAAGATCCCAGCCCAATCTCCCCTTTCCCAGTGGAAGCCATTCCCTGGCTCCTGTCCCTGCAGCCCTTGGCCCCAGTCCCTCTCCAGCTCTCCTGGAGCCCCTGCAGGGACTCTCAGCATTCCCTGCATTTTGCCCTTCTCCAGGGGAACATTCCCAGCTCTCCCAGCCTGGCTCCAGAGCAGAGGGGCTCCAGCCCTGCAGCAGCTCCGGGGCCTCCTCTGGACTCTCTCCAGCAGCTCCACGTCCTCCTGCTCTTGGCCCCGGGGCTGGGGCAGCTCTGCAGGTGGGGCCTGACCTGAGGGGCTCCGGGACACAATTCCCACCTTTCCTTTGGGATCAGCCCAGCCTGGGCCATTCCAGCCTCATCCATCCCAAATCCTCCTTAGCTCATCTCAATCCCTTCCCCATCCAGCCTGGATTTGTTGTCCTGACCCCGGTGCAGGACTTGGCCTCGTCCCTCATGTCCAGCCCAGTCCTGCCAGGTGTGGCAGTTCCAGGTTTCCCTTTTCTTGCTGCCTTCAGTTGTACAAATTCCCAAATCCCATGTTTTTTGTCAGCTTTCTGCTCTCTTTGCTTCCCTCTTTCAGGATTGTTTCTTGCCTGTCTGCTCTCTGTCTTTCTGCTCTGTTGCTGTTCCCTCTTTTATTAATGTTTCTTCCCTTCATTCCCTAAAGGATTGCAGATTCAATCCTTGGAAAATAATTGCCAGGATATTCTTCAGTCTCCTGCTCTCTCCAAACGTTCAGGTACTTTGCACTGGTCACTAATTCCCTCTCCTGGAGAATAACCTGGACCTAATTCCCAGTTTTTTGGCTTTCTTTGGCCTGCTGGGGTTGATTTTGTGGCACTAAACTGCAAATCTGGGTTCCCTGACTGAGGACTTACACCTCACTAACCTTTGCTGTGCTTGTAAATCACCTTCCCGATGGAAAAACTCCCGGTTTTCCCATCTGGGCCTCTGCTGGGGTTTGAAATGAGAGGTTTTCCACCAAACTTTGGGAATTTGGGTGTCAGAACTGAGCCCAGGCTTTCAGGTGGAGTCACACCAACATTTCCGTGGTTGTACACCTGAGCTGGACAATCTGCTCATCCAAAATGTGATTTACCTGCCACTGGAATGCAATCCAAAGGGATCTGTGATCTCCATGGCTGGAATTCCATGACCTCTCTCAGCTGTTCACAAAACTCAGATTTTTTTTTCCAGTTCTTCAGGGGAAAAAAAACAAAACTAATGGAATCCCTGAGTGGTTTGGGTTGGAAGGAACCATAAATCCCATCTCATTCCACCCCGTGCCGTGTCCCAGGTTGCTCCATCCAACCTGGCCTTGAACACTTCCCAAAATTCCCCTTTTAGAGGAAGAATCCATTGCATTGTTCGACTGTTCCCCCCAAAAAATAATAAATCAAGGATGAACTTAACCAGCCAATTATTCCTCCGTGCATCTCTTGCTTCCCATATCAGCCCCTGCACATCCCAACACCAGATTTGCCTTTGTCAGCCGGAGCTTTTCCCTTTATTCCATTTGTCATGTCCCCTTTTTCTTTTTCCCTGTTTTTTTTATGGCCTCTTTAACTCCCATCTGCGCCAGGTTTGCCTTTTAACCAGCGTGGCCGCCCTGCTCAGTTGTGGGATTGTGGCTTCTGGAGCATCTCGTTAAAATGTTCTTAAACAATTTTCAATTAGGCTTCATATTTTTCTGATTACGTTCTTTCTCCCCACTGATTTGCCTCTTAATTCTTTTCAGCTTGATGGAGCTGGTCCTCTTTAAGATGTGTGGATGTTGTGTTTGTGTGGACTGTTGGTGGTGCTGGCTTGTTCCTGATTTTTATGTATTGATGTATTTTTGCACAAGTGTGATCAAGTCACGGTTATCCGAGGTTCAGCTGTCACAAAAAGTGGGAGAAAAAAGTGGCTGCCGGTTGGAAATGGGAATTTTTCCACCTGGGCACCGGCCCAGGGGGTGCTGGTTTTGGGGTTTTTGGCGTTTAGGGGATGGTGGTTCTGGGAGGAAGGGGTGTCTTCTCCAGCCCTTCGGTGTCTGGACAAGCTCAGCTCCTGCTGAACTCGGTGTGGTTTGTTTGATCAGATAATTGTGGGATGGTCTGGTGGGAAGGGACCTTAAAGATCGTCTGGTTCCAAGGGCAGGGACTCCTTCTGCCATCCCAGGTGCTCCCAGTCCCGATGTCCAACCCGGACCTGGGCACTTCCAGGGACCCAGGGGCAGCCACAGCTGCTCTGGGAACCTGTGCTCCCCTCACAGGGAAGGATTTCCCCTAAATATCCCATCTTTACACAGAATCCCAGGATCACTGAGGCTGGAAAAGTCCTCCAGGACCATCCAGTCCAAGCTGTGCCAATCCCAGCCTGGCACTGAGTGCCACGTCCAGGAATTCCTTGGACACCTCCAGGGATGGGGGCTCCAAACCTCCCTGGGCACCTGTGAGGCCTGACCTTCCCCTTTCCACGGGGAATCTTTCCAGGTCTCCTGGTTTCCCGCGGATGAACTGGAAAAGGGGAGGGAAGCCCAAGTTCTGGGGAAGGTGAAGACAACACCAAGGCTGGGCCAAGTCCCACCAGGGTCACCTGGAGACCTCTGCTGTGACCTCAGAGAGCCAGGGAACCAAAGTGGGACGGCTGTTGTGGTGGAACGAGCAGGGCAGGGCTCTATGGGAGAACCCCACGGCAGAGACACCGTGGCTGTGTCCCACCAGGAGAACCACTGGAACTCCTCCCTTCCACCATCCCACTGGGGCGTCCTGCAGCTCCCCCTGGCATTGTCCCCTCCAGGGACCTCCAGGCTGAGCTCTCCCAACCCTGGGGGCTGCGCTGGGACGCTGGGAGGGGCGGGATGGTCCCGCCTTACCCCCGGGATGACCTTTTCCCGGAGCGGGATGGAAGCGATCAGCGCCGATGTCGCTGCTCAGCAGTGGGGCCGCATCTGCAGCTGCTTAATGACCCCTTCACACAATGCGCTGCTCGGGGTCATCTGGTTCCAGTTTCACCAGAAACAGAAGGAAATGTTGGGAACATACTTCCCTACATCCAGTTTCACTTGTTGTGGATGCTTGGAATACTTTGGAACCCACATCTTTGGGGTTTCCAGGAGGGGGTTTGGCCGGCGAGCCCCGGCGACCATTTGAGATTCGGGGTTTTTTTTGTTTTTTTTTGATTCCAGAAGTGCCCCGGAGGTTGCATTGTAGGGCCTTTCCTTATGCAAAACATAAAAGTGCTGCTTTTTTTCAAATTATAACCATATTTTTCATTAAAATCAGTTGGGGTTCCAATAAACAATCGACTCCGAAAAATTTTCCAAATGTTCGCTGCAGCGCCGTTTCTATTTTTAATTATTTTTTAAAAAACTGGGGTTTTTTTCCTTAAAAAAAAAACCAAAAAAACAAAAAAGAAAAACACAGCTTGGCTTAGAATTTAAAGAAGCCATCTAGTAAATCATGAAAAATGCACATATATAGCTCCTTATTGCAATATAATTAAAACCGACTGCAGATGGAGTGTCAGAATCCCTCTGTCGCCGTGTCCGATGGCTTCTCCCGTTTGCCTTATCGTGGGAACTCCTCCTTTCTGCTCCCAACGCTTCCCAAAGCCTCTCCCAGCCTGTTTGTACATTTGTTTTATATAAATTGAGTGCTCTGATCCTATGGGGAGGGAGGTGAAAAACCTCTTCAAAGCGGGAGCCGCAGAAATTCCTTTTTTTTCTGGGCAGAGTTTCCATCCCCATCACTCCTCGGGGTTGTCATTTTTCAGAGTTTATTGGGAATTTCGTTGTTTTTTTCTTTACCTGGTGTGATCTTTATTTGCTGTCATGAAACCAAACCCACGGCTGAGAAGGAAACCACCACGTTTCGCATCAAAAATCGTAATTTTTGGTTTATACAAAGCAAGTAAAGGTGCCTTGGTTAAATGTTTGGGGTTAAAGTCTTCTATCGAGAGCTGGAGGTTGGGGAATATTTCAGGATATTCCTGCAGTGCAAGTGTCCAAGGAAAATCCTCCTTTCAGGGAAGAGCTGGGGCTGGGACAAACCAGTGGAGATGGGGAACCTGGTCCTGGTGAGAAGGAAAACTGGATGAGAGGAGAAAATGTGGAGTTTATCCATTGATCCATTTCTGTTCTGCTTTCGTGTTTTCCGTGGGTCGTCGCTGTGTCTGCTGGGCTCGGGATGAGCCAGGGAATGAGTTTGGCTGATCCAACCCTGGGCAGGTGGGATGGAAGGTGAGATATCCAGGCTTTGGCTTCAAAGTGGAAAAAAATAGCTTCAGATGGGATATTGGGAAGGAATTCTTGGCTGTCAGGGTGGTAAGACCCTGGAATGGAATTCCCAGACTGCTGGGGCTGCCCCTGGATCCCTGGGAATGCCCAAGGCCAGGTTGGACATTGGGATTGGATCCCAATGGGATGGTTGGAGCTGTCCCTGCCATGGCTGGGGTGGCACTGGGGGGGGATTTGAGGTCCTTTCCCACCCAACCCATTCCATGATTCCCTGTAGATGTTGATTGGGAGGATTTCCCTGCTGGGCCAGAGGCCGAGCTGAGCTGGTGGAGTTGGGAATTTTTCCTGCCTGGACCTTCCCAGAGCCCTTGGCTGGGAGAGCTTTGTCCCACCCGAGTCCCACGTGGATCAGGTCATCCCCTCAAAGCCAGCCCAGTTCTCCTGGGGGTTGGCCTGGCCGAGCAGAGCGTGCCCAAGGCCAGGAATTCCTGGAGCTGGTGCCCAACACTGGAATCTCAGTGAGATCCTCTCCATGGAAATCTCTCCTGTGCTTCCGAAGGCAGGACAAGGGCAGAAAGGGAAATCACTGGAGGCAAAGCTTGTTCTGCTCCCAGTGACCCATCCCAGCTGCCGATGGGATAAATCCATGCCATGTTTTGGCTTTTTGGCTGCTCCAGGGCAGTTCTGGCGTGGGGCAGGTGTGAAAGCCACGGGAAAATCTGTTTTCCATGGATTTCGGGATGTGCAGTTAAGGGTGGGAAGTTCCTGCTGGATTTTAACAAGGTTTCATTTTTCCCGAGGGACAGAAATGGCAAAGTGGGAATCTTGGTCTGAGCCCTCAGGAGGACGTGACCTATTCCAAAGGAGACCAGAAACTCGGGTTTGGGTCTCCTTGATTAGAAATTGTGGCTTTAATCTGCTAATTAATTGTCTGTAATTATCAACAAATGCCAGTCATGACTCGTGAGGGTCCAGCACGATCCATTTTGGTTCTGCTGAGGCCCAAACCCTCTTTGTGCCAGGAGATCTGTGGGGCTGGTCCCGAACACTCCTCAGAACCTCTCATCCCTCCGAACTCCCTGCGGGTCTGTGGGAATTTCCCCTCTGTTCCTGGAGCCTCCCCATCTCCCGGACCTTCCGGAGGCCGTTTGGAACGGAGGTGCCACCTGCAGCTGCAGTCAGCAGGGGCTGGGAGCGGCTGGGAGGAGTTTTGGGTTCCCTGGAGCAGACAGTGGCTCCTCCTGGTGATCCCAGCGCTCGGCGTTATCTTCCCGCGGCTCCGTAAATCCTGGGAGTTTGACGGGACCTCCCAGCAGGATGGCAGCGGTTCCAGAGCCGCGGCAGGGCCCTTGCTGGTGGCTCCCTCAGAAGATGAATGGTTTTGTGAAGTTTGCCTGAGCCACAGTTCAGTGGCTTGTTGGGCTCCGAAGTGCCTTAACTCCGTTCCCTCTCCTTTCATTGTTTCCCCCTGGAGTTCCCCCTTTGCAGTGGGCAGATCTTGCCAAACCCGGGATGGGATCTCTGCTGAAAGCCCCCCAGAAGAGCAAAGCCCCGCTTTGCTGGGCTGGGAGGAACCTGGGATGACTTTTCTGGTGCGATTGGGATCTCTTTCAGCACATCCTCACTCCTTGTGCCGAGTCCTGAATCGTGCCTGGCTGCAGAGCCCGAGGAATTTGGTAGGAACATCGTGGGTTCTCCAAAGCCTTTCACATTTTTACTGTTGACTTCTGTAGGGAACGAGCATCCATCAAGGGGACGAGGATTTGTCATTGTTCCCCGAAAAAAGGGCAGTGGCATTGTTACAGCCCAATGGGAACCCTTTGGAACGAGCAGCCTCCAGGGAGAAATGCAAATTTATATTGAGTTTTAAGACAGACATTGCCCAGAAATCCCTTTTAAATCAGAAGATGGAAAGATTGTTTTATCTTTGGTAACTCTTTCCAGAGGACCTACAAAGCCGAGGCCATGAGCCACAGCTTTTGGGGTGAGGAGCTGCAGTCACTTGTTTTCCTGGACTTCGTGGTGGGGCTGGGAGCTGATCCCAAGGCGTGGGCACGGGGCCCCTCTGGTCAGTGGGACCGGTCATTTGGAGCAGCAGTTGCCACCTTTTCTGGAGGGAAGAAGGGATGAAAGGAGTTTTATGTGGCTATTGAGGAGGTTTATTGATCCCAGATATGGTGGCTCCAGGATTGTGGGGAAGCAGGCTCCCTTTATGGCAGGAGTAAATTGTGGGGGATTGCTTCACTGGTCAGCCCATGAAGGGCTGGCTTGGGGCATGGGAATGGTCACGGATCAGATCAAATCCTCCCTGCTGGGCCCCTTCTCCTGCTTCCAGATCTGTTCTCAATACAGACCACAGGAGTTGTTTACCAGAGTCTGCCGTGGTTAAACTGCCCCGTGGGGTCCCAGTACCCCATCAAACTCCGTCCCAGTTTGCCCACAGGCTGGCAAACTCCAGTCCTGAGACTTGCCAGGCCGGAGAGCGGAGTGGGGATTGTGCTATCCTCATAAACGGGGGCAGATTTTATGGCAGGGCCTGCTGTGAGGGAGAAGGGCCGAGGGACTGAAGGAAGGTTGATTTAAATGAGATATAAAGAGTGAATTTCCTAAAATGAGGGCGGTAAATCCCTGGCTGGGCTGCCCAGAGAGGGGTGGATGCCCCATCCCTGGAAACATTCCAGGCCAGGTTGGACAGGATATGATTCAGTGGAAGATGTCCCTGGGATTCTTTGAAATAGGGAATTTTTCCAAATGTTCTCCAAGCTGTCTTCTCCAGAGTGTGGTATTCCAACATCTGACTGGACACTCTGAGGGTGTGTTTTAGAGGTCCTGAACTCCCGGGATAACGACGGTGTCTGCCCGTTCCTCCTGGAGCTGCTGTGTGTGGGATGAGGGTGAATCCACCTCTCCTCCCCCTGGAATTCACCCACTCGTTCAGATATTTCTTCTGCTCGCCATTTAGGTCTTTCCCAATGTTTATTCACCTTCCAGCCCAAAATTCCCTTGTCTCCAGAGGTTATGGCACATCCTCGGCGTGGCCTTTCCGTCCCCCTGGTGAAGGCCCTGATTGTTCCTCTCCTTTTGGTGCTTCCCCTGGTGGCCTCTTCGTCCTCCTGAGCCCCAGCCCCCCTTCCTGGCTGTCCCCACCACCTCCCTGCTGTGGCTGAGGTGTGGATTCCCCTTTGCACCACTCCACATTCCCACTTTTCCCTCTCTCCGTGGCTCTGTGCTCCCTCAGGCCAGGCCTAAGCCCTGCTCAGGGAGGGAGCTGCTCTTTGAGCCAGGCTCTTGTTGGTGCCCCAGGAGAGCTCCTGGGTCCCTTCCCTCCGCAGCCCCTCCTGAGCACCAGGACCCTCACTTCTCCTCCTGGAGCTGGAATTTCCTCTCCCTGTGAGGAGAGCAGCCAACTTCCCTTCCACTCCTTCTGCTGCCGCATCCCGGGGTTATTTTTAAACCTGGATTTACTCCAGCTCATCCTCCAGGCTGGGCAGGAGCTGCCAGGCGGCAGAAATCCTGTCTGGGGTCCCAAGGGATGCTTGGAGGAGGGCTTAGGAACAGCTTTCCATGTCCCTTGGGAATGGTGAGGGTTCAGTGGCCTTCCACAGGCCCCTCTTCCTCTTGGGAATCGTTTTCATTTTCATCTTTTTCTTCTTCCTTTTCTGCTTTTTCATCTTTTTTTCATCTTTTCTTCTTCTTTTCGTATTTTATCTTCTTTTTCATCTTCTTCTGCTTCTTCTTTTTCATCATCTTTTTCTTCTTTTTCATCTTTTTTCATCTTTTCTTCTTTTTCATTTCATCTTTTTATTCTTTTTCATATTTTTCTCCTATATCTTCTTTTTATCTTCTTTTTCTTTTCATCTTTTTTTATCTTTTCTTCTTTTTCTTTTCATCTTTTTCATCTTCATCTTTTTCTTCTTTTTCATCTTCTTTTTCTTTTTCATCTTTTTTCATCTTTTCTTCTTTTTCTTTTCATCTTTTTCTTCTTTTTCATATTTTTCTTCTTTTTCTTATTTTTCTTCTTTTGCTTATTTTTTGACTTCTTTTTCTTCTTTTTTCTCTTTTTTTTTCTTTTTCTTTTTCTTTTTCTTTTTCTTTTTCTTTTTCTTTTTCTTTTTCTTTTTTTCTTTTTCTTTTTCTTTTTCTTTTTCTTTTTCTTTTTCTTTTTCTTTTTCTTTTTCTTTTTCTTCTTCTTTTTCTTCTTCTTTTTCTTTTTCTTCTTCTTTCTCTTTTTCTTTCTCTTTTTCTTTTTCTTTTTCTTCNTCTTTTTCTTTTTCTTTTTCTTCTTCTTTTTCTTCTTCTTTTTCTTTTTCTTCTTCTTTCTCTTTTTCTTTCTCTTTTTCTTTTTCTTTTTCTTCTTCTTTTTCTTCTTCTTCTTCTTCTTCTTCTTCATCTTCTTCTTCATCTTCATCTTTATCTTCTCCTCCCCCTTCTCTGGAATCATCTTCAACATCCTTTGAAATCTTCTATTTTGGAATCTTCTTCTTTTTCTTCTGCTGCTCCTACCTCTCAGGAATTTTCCTCTTTCCAATCACTTGACTTTTCCAGTTGCACACGGATTGTGCTGTGGTTTTTTTTCCAGGATAGGGATTTGTGGGAATTTTCTGCTGGGATCTGTGTAGGATGTTGTTTGTGTCCCTCTCTGGTGTTTCTCCTCTGGGCTCACAAAAATAACTTTTGGGGATCCTCCTGCAGTGAGGGTGAGCTGGGAACCTCTCCTGGAGCTATCCATGAAACCCCAGGGGTGAAATCCTGTTCCAAGGAGTGATTGCCTTAAACACCAAAAAGAACCATTGGGAAGAGGAGTCTTCTCTCATCTTTTGGGTGAAAATTTCTTTGTAAAGATTTTGAGAGAGCTTTTCTTCCCTGTGAAACTCTTGGGAATAGGCTGAGGCCGGGGTTCCTGAAATCAGGGAAGGGATTCGTGGGAATGGGAGAAATGGAATGGTTGGAGGATTTTATTGTCAGGGCTAAAGACACGAGAGAGCCAGGGAAAATCCTGGGCTGTGGAGTGCTGAGGAAAACTTCTTTAGTCTTGGGAAAAAGATGGGATCCATTTAGAGGAGCAGGGATTTGTTTCTTCTCTCCCTCCCGGGGAACAATTCCTTGCCAAGATCCCAGCCCAATCTCCCCTTTCCCAGTGGAAGCCATTCCCTGGCTCCTGTCCCTGCAGCCCTTGGCCCCAGTCCCTCTCCAGCTCTCCTGGAGCTCCTTTAGGGACTCTGAATATTCCCTGATTTTTGCCCTTCTCCAGGGGAACATTCCCAGCTCTCCCAGAGCAGAGGGGCTCCAGAACCCTGGAATGCTTTGGATTAGAAGTGACCCTAAATCCCCATCCCATTCCCACCCCTGCCATGGGCAGGGACAGCTCCCACTATCCCAGGGTGCTCCAAGACCTTTCCAGGCCTTGATAAAATCCTTGAGGTTTCCTACAGAATTCCACGAGCTCCTCTTTTCCCGCTGTCCTAACATTTAACTGGACCCACCCTCGCTCCTCCTCTCCCAGGGACACAACATGAACCAGAGCCTGGTTTCCAAGGCACGCTCAGAAAATCCACATTTCCCAAATCCCACGTGTTTTTTTCCCTAAATCCAGGTATCCAAAACCCTCCCCAAAGTTTAGATTTCAACTTGGGGAAGAAGGAGCCGGCCGAGAATCCCGCTGAACGTTCCGGGCCGGCTCCCGCGGCACGGTGGGATTTCATAAAGCGCTTCCCAAAGGATGGCTGGGAAAGGGAAAGGCCCCAGACGTTTTCCTGCTGCTCCCTCAGCGCTCCGAGCAGGACCTCAATTAGCGGGGCACTAACGAGGCAGTGTCTGCATCCTCCGCCGCTTGGCCGGGGCCGGAGCCTTGCACTTCATCATTCCCAGCTCCTCGCGGTAGCTCCACAAAGTCCTCGCAAATCTTTGGAGCTGAGGGAGAAATTGGGAGCACATTTTTGGTGTTTCCTTGCATGGCAGCTGCGCTGGGAGCTCCTCATTTTTCATTGGAGTCAGACTCGGCAGCTCCAGGAGTTCCCAGGCTCATCCACGGCCAGATTTTCCCAAATATCCCTCCGGGACTGTGGAAAACCTGTGGTTCCACTCACAGAGCGGGGAAAAAGGGATTTATAAACTCCTGAGGTTCCCAACCTTTTAAAGCACCCATCACCTTAAAGCAGGAGGGATTTGGGAACAGGGAATGAGGCTGGAATGTGGAGCCAGCCCCGAAATGAGCTCCGAGGCTTTGGGATGAAATCCTGGTTAATATTTCTTCAGTGCTTTCTCTTGAAGCATCTCCAAAGCGTTTGAAGAACATTATTAAGAGTTTGGGAGAAGGGAGGATCTCTCTTTTCCACTCCACTTGGAAAGGGAAGAAAAAGGCAGCTTGGAATTTATTTGGAGGATGAGGAGGCTCCAGGTCCTTGAAGATTTCTCTGATTATTTGCAGAAGCAAATCTTTGGGGTTGTTCTCCCAGTCGCTGTGTAGGGGGAAAATAAAGGAGAGTTTTAGGTGGGATTCTTCCCTGCATCCATTCCTGGGAGCCCAGTGCAATTCCAGCCGTGCTGCACATGGATTGGGATGAGGCAGGAAGGGTTCTTGTGCCTGCCTGGAATTGTCTCCCATCATTTTCTTCCTCAGCTGTCACCCTGAAATGATCCGAATTCTGTGGTTCTGAGGTGAGCAGGGAGCAAATATCCCGCTAAAATCGCCAGGAATTACGGGAACTCCTCCATCTCCCTGTAGGGAATGGGATTTAGGAAGCTGGATGTAGGAATTCAGTTGCTCCCAGGTTTTTGGATTCTCTTTGATCCCAGCTGTGCCCAAGGGCCTGGGGGCTGTTCCTGCCCTTGGGAGCTGTGGGAGGAGCTCAGACATTAGCAGGTGAATTTGGGGAATTTGGGGAATTTGGGCATTTCCCTTTTTTTCCCCCTTTTCCCCTTTCCTGGAATTGGTCCCATCCCATGGAGTTCCCGTAATTCCTGGGGATCCCTGTCCCTGCAGCGGGTGTGGGGCAGCAAAGGCAGCTGGGATTTCTGTGGGAAAGATTCCACTGAAACTGATGGAAAATTGTTGGGATTGGGTGTGTTGGCTTTGACTGACCTTGCTCTTTATCTCACGTGTTCCTTGTGATCCAGAGGTATCCCGGAATTCCAGAATGGGTTGGGGTGGAAGGGACCTTAAAGCCCACCCAGGGCCACCCCATCCATGGCAGGGACAGCTCCCAGGATCCCAGCTGGATCCAATCCCAATGTCCAACCCGGCCTTGGGCATTCCCAGGGATCCAGGGGCAGCCATGGGAAATCTGGGAATTGCAGAATCCCAGGCAGGAATTCCTTGCCAAGATCCCAGCCCAATCTCCCCTTTCCCAGTGGAAGCCATTCCCTGGCTC
>NC_031771.1:67088771-67091442 GCF_001522545.3 Parus major
GATTTATAATACGCAGCTCCCTTGATTTGTTTCCATAAAATTAACCAGTAAATTTCCAATGGAAAAAAGCTCCTTAATAGGAACCACCTTGGTTGAGGCTGAGACTGCTCAGGAGAGCTGGAGCAGGGCATTTTTCCCTCTGCCAGGTTTTTTTCCCGGAGTGCCACATGTTGGAGGGATATAAAACTTTTACTAATGAGAACTTGGAGGAATTCTGACTTTCTAATTGCCCTTTTTTAAATTTATTTTTTTTTTTCTTTCTGCTGCTGTTTATTTTGGGCTCTTAAAAAAAAACCAGGGTTGTGATTTTGGAAGTCTGGGAGTTTGAAAGCTCAGGCGAGGAGGGGTGGGAAGGATCCAGGCTGGTGGGCAGGGAAGGGCTTGGGGGTGGCTCTGCTGATCCTCCTGGGAATTTGGATCCTGTGAATCCTCTCCTTGGCAGTGGGGTTGGGATCATTTATTCTTTTAATAGTTTTAAAGTTGTTTTCAAGCCAGGATTTCTTTGCAGTGTACAGAGAATGAGGCCAGGCTGTTCCTGCTGGGAGCATCCCCGGTGTGCTGGGGTGAAGGATGCTGCTCACAGGTGGGACTGGAGGATCTTGGAGGACTTTTCCCACCTTAACGATTGTGGGATTCTGGGATTGACCTGAATCCCGGGTTATTGCTGCTTGGGATGTTCATGGAGTGGGTTGGGTGGGAAGGAAACCTTAAAAACCATCCAGTCCCACCCCATCCCAGGATCCCAGGAGGATCCAGCTTGGCCTTGGGCATTCCCAGGGATCCAGGGATCCACAGCAAATCTGGGAATTGCAGAATCCCAGGCAGGAATTCCTTGCCAAGATCCCAGCCCAATCTCCCCTTTCCCAGTGGAAGCCATTCCCTGGCTCCTGTCCCTGCAGCCCTTGGCCCCAGTCCCTCTCCAGCTCTCCTGGAGCCCCTGCAGGGACTCTCAGCATTCCCGGGATTTCTCCCTTCTCCAGGTGGAACAGGTTGTGTTGGAAGGGGCCTCAATCCCATTCCAACCCCTCCCACTGTCCCAGGGTGCTCCAAACCCCATCCAGCCTTTCCTTGGACACTCCCAGGGATCCAGGGCAGCACAAACGGGAATTGTTGGGATCTGCTGCCCTTGTCCTGCCCAGGGAATCCGGAACTGGGAATTCCATGGAATTAGGCCTGGATTAAATCCTGGTTATGGATGGTGCTCCTCCCTCAGCGTCCAGAGGGAGATCCTGGCTCTGTCCTGTGGATTTTCCCTTGAGCTGAGGATGGTCCTGGCTGGGCTGAGCTCAGGCTGAGCTTGGCTAAGCTGAGCCTGGGACCCTCCTGTGTGCCTGGGACAGGGGGAGAGGCCGGGAAGGGAAAGAAAAGCAAAATCAAACCTTTCCAGGGCTTTTTTTTTATGGCTAAAAAAGCTAAAAAAGCTCTTTGTAGTTTCCCCAGACGCCTTTAGAGGGCAGATCGTGTCCAGGGAATAACGGGTTTGGGACGTGCTCGGTATTCCCGGTGCTGGATTCCGGAGGTTGGAGCCCTCAGAACACCGAGAGGTTTCTTTTTTAAAAGCATAATTTGAATTCTGCAATAACTCGTGGTGCTTTCAAGGGTGACCACGAAGTGAATTTACAGCAGTGAGATGAGATCAGGTTTTGATTTATCACTCCGGACTTAAAACCTCTTTAGGCTCAGCCCTAAAAATTGTGGTGTGGGTGAAATATTAGTGATGGATGCAGGGAGAAAAATCCTGGGAACATACTGTGGGAGAGGAGAATTATGTAATGTGTTGACTAAGTTCATTTTTATGTTAAAAAAGACCACAAAAAGCGGTTTCAGTTGGGAGAGTTGGTTTTGGAGAGCAGTGCTGAGTGCTGAATGTATAATTTCATTTTTCTCTGCTGTAATCTCTTCTCTAAATCCCCAACCCTCACGCCCCAGCGCTTAGAAAAAAAAAAATGTATTTATCAAGAGAATATTTCACATTATCAGAGGGATCTTTGTGAAGGCAGGAAAATGAAATCGAAGCTCTTCTGTAAAGTTGAAACTTTTCATATTGGGATTAAATATTCCTTAAAGTCACCGTGCTGGGGGAGGCAGGGCCTGGCTAATTCTGTGATTAATTAGAACCAGCTCTAACCAAACCACGTTCTGCTTTCTTCTGCTGCTCCCCGAAGCTCAGGGATCCTGGGGAAGATGATTATTCCTGAAAAAGCCATTTTGTTCTCCCCCAGCCGAGCCGCTCTTTGTGGCTCAGCCCCGTTGGCAGCTGCTTTGTGGGTTTCTCATCAAAAAAACCAGAGGGGTTATTCCCAAACAGAATGAAAAGGGCTTTGTTCCAACACGGATTTATCCTTTTTATTTTTTATTTTTTATTTTTTTCTCTTTTTTAAATGATGTTTTTGAAGCCTCCTGAAGGTGGAGGTGCTGCTGGGATGTGCAGGATGTCCGGGGCTTCTTTGGGTTTTAGGGTTCAGCTTTTCTGGGGGATCCCTGCCCGGATTCCTGGTGGAGCTTTGATGGGAAAGGGAGCGAGGACTGGCGGGATCTGATGGGGTCTGTGGGCAGCGTTGGTCCCACATGACAGCCCCGTGTCCAGCTGGACAGACAGGGAGAGGACAGACGGACACTCGGGGCTGGGGGATGGGATCCATGGGATGGGATGGGATGGGATGGGATGGGA
>NC_031771.1:67093605-67094859 GCF_001522545.3 Parus major
CCCATGGAAGGGCTGGAATGGGATGAGCTTTTCCAACCCAAAGCACTCTGTGATTCCATGAACTGCCCAATTTTGTAATTCTGCAATTCCTGGTAGAATGTTCGGAAGTCAAAGCCTGAATTTGTCCCTTTGAGTCCCCCCTGTTCTCTTCAGCTTCATTCCCTTTTCCTCTGTTTTTTTAGTTTTTTTTTTCCTGAGGAAACAAAGCCTTTTGCCTGGATTTTGTCTTTTTTAACAGTTTCACTGGGAAAAAAAACCCCACCAACCCCAAACCCTGTTCCCTGTGCCATTCAGGGAGCATGTTGGAACAAAGCCTGGCTTGGAAAGCAATCCCAATTCCCTGGGAGAGCTCCCGGAGCCAGGCCCTGCACGGTCGGGCGCTCCTGAGTCGCTGCAGAGCCTCTCACCTGTGACCACTTCTGGTTGTGCCCCCTCTCACCCAGCTGGGTCCCAGTTGGGAATGAGGAGAGGTTAAATCCACGTGTGGGAGTTTCCAGTGGGGCTCAGACCCTCCTTGGGCATCACCAGCCTGGGGTCACAGCAGCTCCCAGGGCCGGGGATTTCATCCAGGGGCGCTCCCGGCTGGAAAAGGAAATTTAAATCGTTGGTAGAAGCGAATCAAAGAATCTCAGTTGAGCTCAGATAAATTGTACAGCATTTATCTGCCCAAGAGCTGGGGCTGCTGGAGCAGAGCCGTCAGGAGCTGTCAGGCCGAGGCTTTCATGTTTGAAATTCCCTGTGGAACACCCATCCTCCTCCTCCTCCTCCTCCCGCTGCCGCCTTCGGTCCCCCGAGCTCATTCTCGGCTCCTCCGCCGCGCGTAAATGTGATAAATAAACTTTGTAATCGCACCACTGAGCTCCCTTTGAAGCTGCCCACAGATCTGGATCCCACAGAAGTGTAAATCAACACTTTGGCCATGAAGGGTTTCTTAAAAAGTGCCTTTTTTTTAGCGCAGCTGACCCAGAGACTGCGCTTGCCCGAGGCTTTTTATCAATCCTCGTTTGATAAATTTCTCCTTGGAAGGGAGAGTCTGGATCGTTCCCTTCTCCCAGTGCTGGGCTGAGCAGCCTCCCCCCAAAACAGCTGAGGGTTGGTGTAAAAAGCTGAATTAACTCGGTTACTGAATGAACTCTGAGGATGGGAAGGAGCCTGAGCTCATCCCGTGGGTTTGATCCCATCGAGTTCCATGGGCAGAGACCTTAAATCCCATCCCAATGTCCAGCCTGGCCTTGGGCATTCCCAGGGATCCAG
>NC_031771.1:67097524-67102414 GCF_001522545.3 Parus major
GGCTCTGTTGGGTTGGTTGTGAGGGGTGGGGAAGGTGGAGCTGCTGTCCACAAACTCGTGGGGGTTTTTCAGGATGGATCCTGGAATGGTGAGGAAAGTCCTTCCTGTTGGGGGCTTTGAATCCCAGGATGGGTTGGGTTGGAAAGGACCTTAAAAATTCCTTCCAGTCCATGGCCAGGGACACCTCCCACTGTCCCAGATCTCCTGAAAATCTCCTGGACTGCCTGGTGACAACCTCAGTGCACAAACGTGGGTCACTGAGCTGGGCCTGGCCCTGGAGGTGGTGCCTTTGCTTCTCCAACCAGCAGGTCCGGAAAGAGAATTCCCATCAGGAGCTGGGAATTCTGCCCTGATGGAGGGCCAGGGGTGCTCCTGCTCTGCCAGGCTCTCATGGATGAGGAAAGTGTCTGTGCTTGGGGGGAACTTCACCTCCAGGAGCCCAGCACTCGGTGTTTGATTCCGAAACATCAGCTGTGAGCAGGCCTTGGCCCCCCTGCCTGGTTTTGTGTTCCCGTGGGGCAGAGCGAGCCAGAACAGCGGCAGTTCCACAGGATAACCCCAAACTGGCCTCACTTTCATGGAAACCACACCAAAAGGTGGATTTGGGGTTGGATTTGTCATCCCCTGAGGGCTTTGGGCCTTGCCCAGCCCCGGTTCCGTTGGTTTTCCGAGGTGTCACCTGGCCTTTGATGTGGGGTCTCTTCCCTGGGCTCCTCCAGACCCTTTGTGGGGAACAGAACCCCCAAACCCCCCGGTGCTCCTCTGCAGGTCGGGTTTCATCCATCCTGTACCACAGCAAATCCATGGAAAGGTTGTTCTGCTGTGCCCCGGCCCGGGGAGGTGCCAGGAATGTTCCTTAGGATAATCCCAAATTTCTCTGGAGCTGCTTCCTCTGGGCCTCCCCCCAGCTCTGCCTTTCCCTCACAGTGAAACCGAAACCTCGGTGACTTCACAAAGCTGAAGAAAATTCGATATTTCTCACTTCTAGGTCACCTCAGTCCAGATTGTTTCCTGCTGGGAGCGAGGGGGTTGGGAATGTCCTCCTGGAGATGGAAAAGCCATTCCCGTTCCTTCTGGCAGGGTCTGGGTCTGGGATCACTCCTTCATTCCGGGCTCGGAGCACTCCCGTTCCTGCTGCAGTCGGAATGTGCCCATCACAGGTCGGGATTTGGCTCCGGTGTTCCCAGGAAGGGAAGAGAAAAAACCTCCACTGACCAAATGTGAGGCAGAAATCCCTGAAAAATCTCGTCTAATTTAAAACTTGTCCCCACAAAAATCCTGAAAGGTGAAGATTCCTCGAGGTCCCAATTGCTCCTGGTGGGCTGGAGATCTTTTGTGGCGTTGCGAGCATCCTCTGGCTGCTTTTTTAGGAAATCTGGGAGTTGGGACATAGGATTTTTTCCTTTTTTTTTCCATTCAGAGAGTGGGCAGGCCCTGGCACAGGTGCCCAGAGCAGCTGTGGCTGCCCCTGAATCCCTGGAAGTGCCCAAGGCCAGGGTGGACAGGGCTTGGAGCAGCCTGGGACAGTGGGAGGTGTCCCTGGGGGTGGAATGGGATGGGATTTAAGGTCCCCTCTAACCCAAATCCTGTGATTTTCCCAGCTGGTGCTTGTGCTTCAATCCAGCTCAAAATTCTTCTCTTGATAAATCAGTTTATTTGCATTAAAAGTGCAGAATCGAAGCGTGGGGGGTAAATTCCACGTGGGGCTCCTTGTCCTGGAGTGATGCCGGCAGGACAGATTTCCTTGATTTCAAAATAACTGGGAGTTCTGAGGTCTTATCAACATTTGGTTTGGATCTTATCAATACGGACCCCTGACCACATCCTGCTGTGCTCCCACAGCAGAGCTGGGCCGGGGGAGGATGAATCCCTTGGATTTCCCTTGGAAAGCAGAGGTGGGACCAAGGTCTGGGATCCTTGGAGAGCGCTTCCATGGGTCCTTGGAGACACCAATTCCATGTCCAGCCTGAAATCCCGCGTGTTTCCCACCCAGGGCTGGCAGCAGCATCCTCCAGCTCGTTATCCCAAATTTCCCTCTCCCATGACTGCCTGTGCGCTCCGGGCCCGCTCCACCCTGCCTAATGATCTGTGTCCAGCTCAGGGCCGCGTCCAAAACTCGGCCTTTTCCCACTCTTTGATTCTCCTCTCTCCAGAAGGAGGAGGATTACATAAACGGGAGGGTTTAATGAGTGCACTGGGCTTGCTTTTGGGGGAATTTCCAGTGGATTCGGGGTTATAACTTCATTAGGCCTCGGCTGGGAAACTCAGGGCGGCGCTGGGCGGGCCTGAGGGTGGACCCCAGCCCCGACCCTTTGTTGTGTTCTCTTCTGAGGGACCACGCGCTCCCGCCCCTTTTTGAAGTCCTAATTCCCTTTATGGGATGTTGCAAGGCCTTTCTATAGAGTGCTGCCTCTGAAGTCCGAGAATCCCGGAGCCAAAAATGCCCCTTTCCCCAACGGCTCCGCGTCCTGACGTCGGGAAAAGACTTTGTCCTGGGCAGTGTCCACCCAGACCTTTCCCTCTGGGGCTTTGTTGCAAAAATTCCCATTGTTGGGATTGATCCCCGATGAGATTTTTTAAAAGGGAAGGGTTGGGAGTCCCCTGGCTCGGCTGGGAGGAGCACTCGGAGTAATGAACTCCAGGGCTACTCCTGCTTTCCAACCGCTAGAGGTCAAGGTTGTGCTGTGGGATAACGCATCCCACAAGGATAACGCATCCCACAAGGATAACACATCCCACAAGGATAACACATCCCCATCCAAGGATTTGCTCGGTTCCCACTGCAGCCACCTCCAGGGGCAGCTTTGTACACAGAATTTTGTTATCAATTACCCAGCTCGTTAATTAATTGGCAGCTGATTGCGTGTGCTCGGGGTGAGGAGTGCTTTGAAGTTGATTTTCTGAGGAATGGGATATCCACTCCTGGATTTTCCAAGGAAGGGGATCTTCATTCCCTGCTTGGATTTCGATATTCCTCAGATGTAGGAATTACTCCAGTGCTCATTCCCTGCTGGGGTTTTGCTTCCCAAGGAGAGATTCCAAAGGGATTTTAAGGCTGGCAAAAATCAAAGCTGCTCCTGAATTATTTTTTGGGGGGGGATAGTAAAACGTCCAGGAGTTGAAAAATAAATAATTTGGGAGGTTTGCACATGGATGAAGCTTTGTGCTCTCCGCAGGTCAGGTAGCAAAAGTAATTAGCAATTAGCGATTTTTAATAGCAATTAATAATGTTTTAATTCCCTTGGTGTTGCTGACAGCTGGATTCCCAAGAGGTTTTTTGGTTTTTCTGCTTCCTTCTAAATCCAGGCTGTCGCATTCCCGTAGGGAAGGGGATGGGCCCCTTTTGCCACCTCAGAGAACCCTGGAATTCCAGAATGTCCAGGAGCATTGTGGAAGGGGTCCTTGCCCACGGAATGAGAGGATCCTTAAGATCCTGTCCACAATTCCATGATTCCCACACACCTTTATTCTGACACGTGAAAAATCCACAGCAAAGTGTGGAGAGGAATCCTCTAAATCTGTATCTAAATCCATACAAATTCCAGGTTTTCCGTGTGTTTCGTTTCCAGTCACTCCAGTACACAAACCCACGTGTCCAGCACCGCCACATCCATGGGATTGGCCCTTTTATCCCTGGTTTTGGCTGGGATTTGGCCCTTGAGACCCCTTGTGTGTCCGTGCTGTTCCCACTCCTTGTCCTTCAGTTTGAACTTGACCAACTCCCGAAGAATTGGGGCCCAACCACTTTTCCTGTCGATTATTGCTCTCCATATCAAAGGAAAAACAGGGAATTTCTGCAGGAGGGCGCAGCGTGACCTCCACTTCCAGACAGCCCCAAAATCCCTGGAATAACTTCCCAGCCCTCCACCCCGGCCTTTTCCTTGAGCACCTTTTACAGCTCGTTCCGCACATCAACAACGTGCAATTAAACCCTCCTGGGCTCCCACAAAAATGCTTTCAGGAGCCTCTGGGGTCCAGATGTGGAATGTTTTGTGCCGCCACGGCTGGAAAAGAGGAACAAATCCAGCGGTTCAGGAGGTCCCTGAGCGCGGCCTGTGACAGTCACCACATGGCCCGCGGGCGAATATTGCTGCAGCTGGGCCGTAAACGGAGCAATGTGGCGGCACGGGGGCCGGGGCCTTGGGATTTGGAAAGAGTCAGGAGAGTGTTTGGATCGTTGCATAATCCCTGGCCTGCTTTGCAAATGGATCTGGGAATATCTGGCTCGGGGAACAGGCGACGTGTCGGAATTCCGCCGAGCGCGTGGCGCCTTCGGCCTCCTTTGTCCCCTTCCAGGCCTGGCTGCGCCTCGTGCCTGAAATCCAAACCAAATCCCGGGTGGAATCTCTGCTTTTTCCTAGGCACAGCAGCAGAGAAACCTGG
This sequence comes from Parus major, assembly GCF_001522545.3. Lineage (NCBI taxonomy): Eukaryota > Metazoa > Chordata > Aves > Passeriformes > Paridae > Parus > Parus major. The sequence goes on from NC_031771.1 coordinate 67,101,908, forward strand.
ACAACATCGTGTCCCAGCAGCCCAGGATTAGCGGGGGGAAGAAATCCAAGAAGGAATTCAGCGCCAGTTCCGAGCTGGAGGTGAAGAACACCAGCCCCATGTCGGAGCAGGATTCGGGGATCCTGGATGTGGAGGATGAGGATGAGGAGGAAGAGGTAACCATGCAACACCAATCCAGGGATGCCGGGCAGCGCAGGGCGGCTGTGGTGCCTCTGGGGGTTTGCTCCTTGCTCAAGGAGGTGCAGAAGAGGCTGGAGAATGTGGGATGTGTCTCAAAATCCAGTTATTTCATGTTTTTATCCCTGTTCCCATTCCCGGGCTCAGCAGAGAGGCCAAGGATTGGGAAGTGCCCACCCCAGTCTGGCCCAGCACCTTGGTGCTGGTGGGGAAGAGCCATCCCTCATGGAAATATTGCTCCATAACCCAGTTCTGAGCCTTTTCCTTTGTCCTGGTTTGTCTTTGGATAAGGGATTGTGTCAGGATGGGACTTGGAAATTTGATGTGATC
>NC_031771.1:67102889-67104350 GCF_001522545.3 Parus major
CCTTCCCGCACCTTCCCTTCCCGCACCTTCCCTTCCCGCACCTTCCCTTCCCTTCCCTTCCCGTTGTTTTTGGGAACCACAAACCATGACCTGGGAATGCTGCTGGTTTTTCCTTTTCCCACTGCTGGGACACCTGGGATTTGGGATGTTTCCCATGGGACAGAGCCCTTGGGAAAGGCAGCTCCGAGATCCAGACCTGAAGTTCAGGACTTGGCGGGGGCTGAGCCTTTGGATGTGTCCATCGTTCCTTGGGATGCAGCCGTGTCCTGGACCTTTTGGGAAGTTCCGTCTGCCCCTCTGGATGCTTTTACTCACTTGATGGAGCTTCTTTTGTCAGGAAAATTACATTTTCCATGGGGGGTGTTTGTCACCCTGACCATGACAGCCCCCGAGCAGCCAGGGACGGGATCAAGGACAAGTTTGGAATTTAAAGTCGGGGTTGTTCTGTTTTTTTCCTGCAAATCCATTCCCTCCTTCCCACGGCTGCTGTGCATCCAGAGCAGGGGGAGGTCACACCTTCCTCCACGGGGATGGAATTCCGGGGTCAGCCCGGAGCCCTCCGGCTGCTCTGGGACCCTCTGGGTGGGATCTTCATTCCTACGTCAGCATGGAATGGGGACCTGGAGCTGCTCCAGGATTCTGGAGCCAGGCTGGGAGAGGGAATGTTCCCCTGGAGAAGGGCAAAATGCAGGGAATGCTGAGAGTCCCTGCAGGGGCTCCAGGAGAGCTGGAGAGGGACTGGGGCCAAGGGCTGCAGGGACAGGAGCCAGGGAATGGCTTCCACTGAGAAAGGGGAGATTGGACTGGGATCTTGGCAAGGAATTCCTGCCTGGGATTCTGCAATTCCCAGATTTCCTCCGGCTGCCCCTGGATCCCTGGGAATGCCCAAGGCCGGGTTGGACATTGGGATTGGATCCAGCTGTGACAGTGTCTCAGGAGTGTCTCTGCCATGGCAGGGTGGCACTGGATGGGATTTAGGATCCCTTCCCACCCAACCCATTCCATGATTCCGTGGTTCTGGCCAGTCTCAGGCAGGTGGATCCCGTCCCTGGGCGTCATGGCACTCTGGTGACCCCACAGGAGGAGCTGTCCCCGGCCAGTCCCGGGGTCAGGGTGGCCGGTGGCCGCTGTCCGTGGTGATGAGGAGCAGCAGCCAAGGGATCCCTGGGTGCACCTGGCCAGGTGTCCTGGAGGAGATCCCAGGGAGGAGATCCCATGGGGCAGATCCCATGGAGCAGATCCCATGGAACTCATCCCATGGAACTGATCCCATGGAGGAGCCCCCTGGTCCCTTTTCCCAGCAGCGCCGCAGGGAAACGGGATCGATTTGTTCCTGATCAGCTTTGAGTTCCCCGTGTTCCTTCCTCAGAGAATCAGGGAATTTCCTGCATGGAAAGGGATCCACAGGGATAATCCATCCATTATCCATCCATCCATCCATCCATCCATCATCCATCCATC
>NC_031771.1:67105815-67107470 GCF_001522545.3 Parus major
TCTCCAGCAGCTCCAGATCCTTTTCCTGAGGACTCCAAAGCTGGATTGGAGCGGAGCCATCGCTGGTGGCAGCAGAGGAGTTTTAGGGACAATTCCTGGAATGTTGTTGGTGTCACCCCTGCTCCGTGCCCTGTCCTGGGGCCTCTGCAGTGTCCTGGCCCGTGTCCCTCTGCCCAGCTGATCCACGGATTCCAATCAGTGGGACTCTGGGATGGTTCCCAAATCCCTGGATTTGGGTTCTCTGGAATTCCTGGTGCACCCTCACTGAGGGGCAGAACCTGTGCTCGTGTCCTGCTTTTACACCAAAAGCCACCAGGGACCCTCAAATCCCAAATTAACCCTGAAATCCCAAATTAACCCTGAAATCCCTAATTAACCCTCATATCCCAAATTAACACTCATCCCAAATTAACCCTTGTATCCCAAATTAACTCTCAAATCCCAAATTAACCCTCGTATCCCAAATTAACTCTCAAATCCCAGATTAACTCTCGTATTCCAAATTAATCCTCGTATCCCAAAATCACCCTCCTATCCCAAATTAATCCCTAATTAACCCTTGTATCCCAGATTAACCCTGAAATCCCTAATTAACCCTCAAATCCCAAAATTGCCCTTCTATCCCAAATTAACCCTGAAATCCCTAATTAACTCTTGTATCCCAAATTAATCCTTGTCTCCCAAAATCTCCCTCATATCCCAAATTAACCCTGAAATCCCTAATTAACCCTCAAATCCCAAATTAACTCTCTTATCCCAAATTAACCCTCATATCACAAATTAACCCTCGTATCCCAAATTAACCCTGAAATCCCAAATTAACTCTCGTATTCCAAATTAATCCTTGTATCCCAAATTAACCCTTGTATCCCAAATTAATCCCAAATTAACTCTCGTATCCCAAATTAACCCTGAAATCCCAAATAAACCCTCATATCCCAAAATCTCCCTCGTATCCCAAATTAACCCTGAAATCCCAAATTAATCCTTGTCTCCCAAAATCTCCCTCATATCCCAAATTAACCCTGAAATCTCTAATTAACCCTCAAATCCCAAATTAACTCTCTTATCCCAAATTAATCTTCATATCCCAAATTAACCCTCGTATCCCAAATTAACCCTGAAATCCCTAATTAACCCTCAAATCCCAAATTAACTCTCTTATCCCAAATTAACCCTTGTATCACAAAATCACCCTCGTATCCTGAATTTATCCCAAATTAACCCTCGTATCCCAAATTAACTCTCATATCCCAAATTAACCCTGAAATCCCAAATTAACCCTTGTATCCCAAATTAATCCCAAATTAACTCTGGTATCCCATATTAATCCTCATATCCCAAATTAACCCTCATATCCTGAATTTATCCCAAATTAATTCTGGTATCCCAAATTAATCCTTGTATCCCAAATTAATCCCAAATTAACTCTCATATCCCGAATTAATCCTCATATCCCAAATTAATCCCTAATTAACCTTCGTATCCCAAATTAATCCTCATATCCCAAAATCACCCTTGTATCCCAAATTAATCCCAAATTAACCCTCGTATCCCAAATTAATCCTCGTATTCCAAATTAATCCTCATATCCCAAATTAATCCCAAATTAACTCTCGTATCCCAAATTAATCCTCATATCCCAAATTAATCCC
>NC_031771.1:67109291-67110706 GCF_001522545.3 Parus major
GGCTCCAGAGCAGAGGGGCTCCAGAATCCTCTGGATTTATTCAGAGGCCTCCTCTGGACTCTCTCCAGCAGCTCCAGGTTCTCCTCCTGGATGGAATTCCATATATTCTGTATATTCCAAGCCCTGTATTGGACATTCTGGGAAGATTTTGAATAATTGAATTAATATTTCTTCTTTCACAAAGCTGCACATGCAGAAGAGCTGATCTTGTTTTGTTTGATTTTTTTTTCTTAAAACAGACTATAAAATAATATTTCTTACATAATATAATAATATTAATTATATACTAAAATAATATTATTATAAATATAAGAATACTATCATAAAATAATATTAATATAAAAATGAAATTTTCTATTATTATCATTATTATTAATAATAACAACTATGATAATAATAATAATAATAATGATAATAATAATAATGATAATATTAATAATTAAGGGTATCTTCACCCCCTGCATAAAACCCCACACAGTTTTGCAGGCTTCTCTTTATTTCCAACAAAGTTCCATATGGAAAGGAGCTGATTTTCCTCGCCTGATCCTGCTGCCCCTGGGTCAGGAATTCTGCAGCTGCTCCTGGAGATGGGAGCTGTGTGGAATGGCCCAGCCGATTTTTCCCGAGCCTGTGTGTGGGCTTGGAAGTTCCTCCAGAAATTCAGAGCCTGAAATTGTTGCTTTGATCGAATTTCTCCGGGGGGAGTCAAATTGTTTTGGCCAAATCCCGATTTTTTTTTTTATTCATTCTTTATCAGAGCAATTTCTCCTTGGAGGGCGGATCTGAGCGGAGCGAAACCGTTTGATCCCGGATTGGAATTCCCTGGAAAACCTTGCTTGGAAGGGGGTGTGGAGGGCTGAGAGATCCCTCCTCCCTAAAAACCCCGTTGGGGGCACTGGGCAGGGGCTGCCCTCGCTCCAGGCGTCTCCAAGGGTTTTTCCAGGGATTTTGGAGCTGGAAGCGTTTCGCTGTTTAATGCTTTACCGATTCAAAAAGGAATTTTAGGACTGATGGCTCCTAATTCTGGAGGAGTAAAAGGAGGGAAAAGCCGTGCCTGAGGAGTCCTGAGGAGCTGGGCTGGGGGTTTGGGAGCTGCTCTGGGATTTTGGGAGTCCTGGGGGGGTTGGAATGGGAATGAAATGGGTGAAAATTGGGATTAACTCAGTGGAAGTGAGGCCTCGTGTGCAGGTGTCCCTGGGAAAGGGAAAAGGGAAAAGTTGTGAGAGGGGTGAGCCTCGTTCAGAGCCCTTGCCCTGGATTCAGCTGGGATCAGGGAATCCTGGAATTCTTTGGCTGGGAAGGAACTTAAATCCCATCCCTTTCCCATCCCATCCATGGGCAGGGACAGCTCCCACTGTCCCAGCTGGATCCAATCCCAGTGTCCAGCCTGGCCTTGGGCATTCCCAGGGATCCAG
>NC_031771.1:67111751-67114341 GCF_001522545.3 Parus major
ATCCCAGGATCCCAGCCTGGTTTGGGATGGGGGATCCCATGGAGGGAGCCTGAGGAGATCCAGGATGGGATTCCCACCCCCAGCTCCTGCCCCTGGAGCGGCTCTTGGAGCGGCCTGGGATGCTGGAAGTGTCCGTGACCATGGCAGGGCTGGGATGGGGTCCAGGCTCCCATCCCAAACCAGGCTGGGATCCTGGGATTCCTCGTTCCCGCTCCAGCCAGGAACTCTGCAGTGCCAGGATCTGATTTTCCTTGCACCAAGGAGATCCTTTAACTCCAGTTCTGCCTGGGAGAGGAGTTTATCCCACAGAATCCATCCCATCCCAGCCCTGCCATGGTCACGGACACTTCCAGCATCCCAGGCCGCTCCAAGAGCCGCTCCAGGGGCAGGAGCTGGGGGTGGGAATCCCATCCTGGATCTCCTCAGGCTCCTTCCATTGGGATCCCCCATCCCAAACCAGGCTGGGATCCTGGGATTCCTCGTTCCCGCTCCAGCCTGGACCCTCTGCAGCCCCAGGACTGATTTTCCTTGCTCCGAGGAGATCTTTAACTCCAGTTCTGCCTGGGAGAGGAGTTTATCCCACAAAATCCATCCCATCCCATCCTGGATCTCCCCAGGCTCCCTCCATCGGGATCCCCCATCCCAAACCAGGCTGGGATCCTGGGACCCCTCGTTCCTGTTCCAGCCTGGACCCTCTGCAGCCCCAGGACTGATTTTCCCACCGTCCTTTCCCAGCTCCATTTCCAGGAGCTGCTCCCCAAATCCCGCTTTTCCCTGCCCATCCCCGCTCCTGCAGGACCCTGCCCGGGGCACTTTGGGGTTGGAAATGCTCCCTGAGCCCCGAGCTCCCCTTTCTTCATCCCACCTCCCTGCCAGCCTCATTAAATCCCGGGAAAACAACAACAACATTCCCAGGGCTGTCCATCGGCCCTTTCATCCCTGCCTGTTCTCCTGCCCCATGGCAACAGAACACTCCCTTTTCCCGGGATTTTGGGTGCCGGAGCTTTCAGCCCGGGCCAAGGAGTGCCAAGGGAACATCTCCAAAGACACAAAATGCAAATTCCCCCCTCTGATCTCTCCTTCCTCCATCCCACCCTTCCCAAATTCCCTTTTCCATCTCCCTGGCGCCTCTTCCCGAGGGGAAAATCCGGGAAAAATCAAACCCAAATGGGGCTTTCAACCAAATCCAGCATCAAATCCAAAGAATGAGCTGGGTTTTTTTCCCTGTTTTTCGCCTTTTTTTCCCCACTTTTTGCTGCGTAAGGAGCAGCAGGGATGGAGCCAGGATCCGCTGGGTTCTGTGCTTGGAATGAGCCGGAGCGTTCCGTGGGATTTCAGTGGAGCAAAACCGACATTAAAGGACATTTTCCTGCTCCCAAGCCCTGAAAGATTGGGATTTTTTGGGCAGATCCCAGGAATTACATGGATTTTTCCATCCCTGGAATCTTGGCTTTGCCCTGACCCCGCTGCCCTCTCCTAGAAATGATGTTTTGGAGCGATAAACTTATTTCAATGTGATTTTTTTTAGAGTTACGTTCACCTAAAAGTCATTTTTTTAGAGTGGAATTTATTTAATTTAAATTTTTTTAGTTACACTGACCTAAAAGTGATTTTTTTTGGAGTTACACTGATTTAGATGTGATTTTTTAATTGCTTTATCCACCTAAATTTAATTTTTTAAGAGTTATGTTCACCTAAAAGTCATTTTTTAGAGTGGAATTTATTTAAATTTGAATTTTTTAAGTTACACTGACCTAAAAGTGATTTTTTTTGAGTGACACTGATTTAGATGTGATTTTTTAATTGCTTTATTTACCTAAATTTAATTTTTTTTAGAGTTATGTTCACCTAAAAGTCATTTTTTAGGGTGGAATTTATTTAAATTTAAATTTTTTTAGTTACACTCACCTAAAACTGATTTTTTTTTGAGTGACACTGATTTAGATGTGATTTTTTAATAGTTTTATTCACCTAAATGTAATTTTTTTAGAGTGGAATTTGGTTAGATTTGAATTTTTAAGAGTTATATTCACCTAAATGTGATTTTTTTCTGGAATTACACTGATTTATATGTGATTTTTTACCCTTTCATTCACCTAAAGGTCATTTTTTAGAGTGGAATTTATTTAAATTTGAATTTTTTAGAGCTAAACTCACCTAAAAATGGCATTTTGGATCTATGTAATTCTTGCTAAAATATTTGGATAAATTATTTTTATATAATTTATAATAAAACAGCAATTTCTATGATTTTGTAATCGTTTTATTTACCTAAATGTGATTTTTTTTAGAGGAGAATTCATTTTTATTTGATTTTTTGGGGGATTTCACTTCCCACATTCGCATTTTTTTGAGGCATCCTTATTTATCCATAGAAATTTTATGGATTAAACCAACCTGGATGGGATTTTTTTGGAGTTACACTCACTTAAATTTGATTTTTTCTGGCAGTTTCATTCACCTAAATGGGATTTTTTGTCGCGAAAAACCTATTAAAATGTGATTTTTTTTAGTATTTTGCTCGTTTTTCCTTGTTTTTTATTGCTCCATTTACCCATAATTAAATTTCTTGGAGTTTTACTTCCTTTTC
>NC_031771.1:67116662-67118069 GCF_001522545.3 Parus major
GGGGGAGCAGCAGATCCACGGGCAGATCCATGGGATGGATCCAGGTGGGATTGGCCGTTCTGGAGCTGGGAGTGCAGCAGGGATGGGATCAGAGGTTGGATTTGGGGAAAATTCCCTCTTGGGAAGGCTTTTCCAGCAGGGATTCCTGCAGGACCCTCGGGGACACGGGGCAGCGGTGCCCTCAGGTCCCAGAGGATTTTTCCCACCTCAGGGATTCCCTGGGCAGGTTCAGCTCCCCGCTCCCATCCCAGCGCCCTAAAAACGGGAACGAGCTCTGGCACGGAGCAGAAACGGGAGCTGAGCTCCAGGGAAGGCGTTTTAGGGAATTGGGAGCAGGAGGAATTAAAAAAACCACAACTCCCTGAGCAGCAAATTGCCCTTTTCCTGACCTGGGCCTGAATCCTGCCTGGATTTCCAGGCCCGGCTCGGGTGGAACAATGTCAGAGATCCTGCAGAGCACGGAGGGGAAGGATCATAATGTAATAGTTCCCCAAAACTCCCAATATTTGTCATTTACAATAGCGTTATCTCGGAGCTTGGCCCGCAGTTAAAAAGGCCCACGTTGAATAAACATTGAGATATTTATTATTTTTAGTGAAATCGACCTTCCAGTCACCTCGGTTTTATGGCTGCGCTGCTTATAAATTCCCAAAGGATTATTTGCAAACTCCTGCTCCTATCTGGCAGCCTTATCAGCAGGGCAGGAGTTCACATATTGTACCGGGGGGTCAGCCCGCGGTCACGGGCTTCCAGAGGGGGCCAGGCACCTGTAAATCCTGCAAATCCTTCCCTCGGCAACCAAGGCGAAGGACAACATCCAACAGGCACGGAGACTTTTCCAGGAAACGCTGAACTTTGGCAGGAAGGGCAGAGCAGGGGGAAAGAAAGTGAAGGAAGGTCAGGCGGGGGTTAATTGAGAGCTGGACCTTGGCGTGGTGGCGGCTGCGGGGCAGGACGGGCTCTCCTGGGATGTTTTATGGGATTGTTCATCCCAATTCCCTTCCTGGTGAGGAAAAGGCTGCCTGACGCTGTCCTGAGGGAGAGACGGGCGTGGATCACTGCAGATATCGAGCAAAACATCCCAACTTCTGCAGGGTGCTCCATCCCAAACCAGTCTGGGATCCTGGGAATGGATCTGAGATCCTGGGAATGGATCCCTCATCTCCAGGGTGCTCTATCCCAAACCAATCTGGGATCCTGGGAATGGATCCCACATCTCCAGGGTGTCCCATCCCAATCCAGTCTGGGATCCTGGGGATGGATCCCTCATCTCCAGAGTGTCCCATCCCAAACCAGTCTGGGATCCTGGGGATGGATCTGAGATCCTGGGAATGGATCCCGCATCTCCAGGGTGCCCCATCCCAAACCAGTCTGGGATCCTGGGGATGGATCCCACACCTTCAGGGT
>NC_031771.1:67119263-67119555 GCF_001522545.3 Parus major
CCAGTCTGGGATTCCAGGAATGATTTAAGGAGGGGACAGGGGGCAGATCCAAGGTGTGAGAATTTTAGGATCAGTTGCTGAGGTCTGGTTTAGATCCTGAGCTCTAAGCCCAGCCCAGGTTCTGTTCAGCCTTTTCAGGTTCTTGGGGATGTTTTATGGGATTTTATGGGATGCCAGTTCCTTTCCTGGTGAGGATTGGGCTGTCTGAGGGGGAGATGGGAGTGGGGAGACTTTGGATCTCTGGGAATTGGGATAAAACATCCCAAGTTCTCCAGGGCACATCCATCCCAAA
>NC_031771.1:67120180-67132379 GCF_001522545.3 Parus major
GGTGGCCACTGCCATCAGCCCCGTCCCCTCCCGGGGAGAGGCACCAAACGGGGCCGTTCAGCCCCAGAGAACGACCCCAGGGCGATTTTCCACCATCAGCGGGTCCATGTCCCCGCGTTTCCCCGAGCCAGGCGCGGTGCCGGGGCCGCTTTGATGGATGTCCAAGGAGGAGAGGTGAGGCCTGGCCCAGCTGGTTTTATCTGCAGGAGCATCTGAGCGCGGCTCTCCGAGGCACGGGCTGGCTGAGCTTTACATAACAGAGAGTGAAAAGCAGTTTTGGGTTTCGTGTTTCCCGTAAGCTGCAGCGAGGCAGAAAGCAGAGAGTGAACCCGGAGCAGAGAGGAATGAAAAAAAAATAAATAATAATAAATAATAATAATAATAAAAAAAATTAAGCCAAAAAAAACCCCAAAACTCGAGGCAGAGTGGGCTGTGCTGAAGCTCCCAAAAAGTTGTCTGGGGGTGATTTAAGTCCCTTAAACCCCTCCCTGAGCGGGGCTGGTGCCTGTTAGTGCTCATTTGGGCTCTGCCTCGGCGGGGTGGGTTTTTTTAGCTTTGTGCTAATTGCTTCCCAATTACTTTGAGGTTCTTCACATGTTCCTGAAGACACTGGGATTGACACTCCCAGCTCTTTGATCCCAGCTACAAAGGGGTCATTTTAGGGGAAAGAACAAGTGTCCAAAAACAGAGGCAGCAGCGCAGAGAGAAAAAGGGAGCGGGTTCTGAGGTAAAAAACAGCCTTAAAACTGGAGCTGGTGGAAGGTTTCTGGAGAATCCAGAGCTGGATAATTTAGATAAATGGGAGCTGACAGGGATTTGCTATAAATTTGTCCTATCTCACCGCTGACATTTTTATCTGTGCTGCCTCTCCCCCAACCCTGGAGCTGCTTTGATGCACAAAATGCATTAAAAAGGTTTAAAAACTGTTAATAACAACCCCCCCCTATTTCAATGAAAACAATCTGTGTAGGAATATCTTGTCAGGGTGGATAGTCTGTATCCATTGGGGACAGCTGTCCTTGGGAATTTTGGGGAAGGACAAGGTTTGTATCTCTTTGTGCGGAGCCAGCACGGCCTTGGGAGGGGAAACAAGGTTTTCTTTTGGAATTATCACTGGAATCACAAGGTTTTGCTGCAGGAGCTGCTCAGGGGTCCCTGGGCTCCAGGAATTCCCAGATCCCATTGGGATTGGGAGATCCCGTGGATCCTGGTTCTCCTCACAAGAATTGTAAATTCTGCAGCGTGATGCTGCTGGTGCTGCCTGCCCAAATCCTCCTCCTCCTGCTTTTTGGGGATTGGGACGCTGCTCCCACTCCCTTCCCACCCTTGGAGGGGCTCAGCATTCCCAGCAGGAATATTTGAGCTTTGCAGAGGGGGCAGGAGAACGGGAGCTGTGCTTGCAGGGCGCAGGGTGAGATCAAACCAAACCTTTTTTCTCTCCGGAGCTCCACTCCTTCCTTTTATCCACAACACAAATTTCCCCCACCATGGAAACTCTGCTCTTCTCCTCTTTCAGAGCCCCACTCTTGACAAGTTTTCCTGGGCAACTTGAAAACTTTATTTTATTTTATTTTTTAATGGAAAGGAGCGAGGCGGGGGGAGAAAATAAAGAGCTGCCCGTGGCGAGTCTCCGGTGACTCCTTGTCGGTGTCAGGCACTTTGCAGCCCGTCCCGTGGCCGTGTCCTGGCATTTCTCAGCGGCTGCTGGCGGGGCTGGTGGCTGGAGATAGCCGTAAACAGCTCTGAGATCACAGGGGAAGGCTGGGGGAGCCACTTTGTGCGCGGCGTCGATAAGGCCACAGGAAAAGCCATTAGAGCGCGGCGGTGTCGGTGACCCGCGATAACCGCGCTGTCCTACGTGCCGATGGAGCCTGGCCAGCTCGGGAACACGGGGAATTGTCTTTGAACCCCCCCTGAGCCGCTTCCCCCCGCCACAAAGAGCCAGGAGAAGCGCTGGGCTGCCATCAAAGAGGAGAAATCGGCGCTGGTTGTGCGCTGATACGATGGCAGGGGTGGAAATGTTCCGCGCGGAAAGCAGACGTGGAGAGGGGGGAAAGAGCCCACCCTGAGCCAGGGAGGTTTTCCTGTAAATCCTCGTCACCTGAGGGGAGGGAGAGCAGCAGGGCGGTCCCAGGGCTGGCACGGTCGTGGGGAATGTCCTGGGAGTTGGGATTTAGGGCTGCCTCCATCCCGGTCCCCTCAATCCCGTCCTGCTCTCGGTGGCCAGCTCTGTCTGCCCTGAGCAGGGAAATCCATGGAATCTGCGGTTCATGGGATCGTTCCCTGGGGAGGGACCTCCAGGGGGTTCTGGTCTGACCTGGAATGAGGGATGGGATACTGAAAAGGAATTCCTGCCTGGGCTGCAATTCCCAAATTTCCTCCGGCTGCCCCTGGATCCCTGGCAGTGCCCAAGGCCAGGGTGGACACTGGGGCTGGATCCAGCTGGGATCCTGGCAGCTGTCCCTGCCCATGGATGGAGCTGGATGAGCCTCAGGTCCCGTCCCACCCAAACATTTCCACGATTCCATGGAAGCAGCTCTGAGATCAGCCCAGGCTGGTCAGGGCTTTATCCAGTCTTGTGTTGAAAACCTCCAAGAATCCAGAATATCTCTGGGAACTTGTCCTGCCCTGTCCTTGTCCCCTCTACCGGCCCTGCTGGGGCACCTCCAGTGCTGGGGCAGCTCTGGAGAGCCCTGGAGGGGCTGGAGCGTGGCCAGGGAAGGGAACAGAGCTGGGAAGGGGCTGGAGAATTCCTGAGGGAGATGGGAAGGGGCTGGAGAATTCCTGAGGGAGCTGGGAAGGGGCTCAGGCTGGAGCAAAGGAGGCTCAGGGGAATTTCTGGCTCTGCACAAGTCCCTGGCAGGAGGGGACAGCCGGGGGGGATTTGGGATCTGCTCGCAGGGAACAGGGACAGGAGGAGAGGGAACGGCCTCAGGGCAGCTCAGGGTGGATATTTGGAATATTCCTGTATGGAAAGGGAGCTCAGGCCTTGGAAGTGCCCAGGGAGGTTTGGAATTCCCATTCCTGGGGAGATTCCAGAGCCCCTGGATGTGGCCCTCGGGGACAGGGGCAGCGCTGGCCCTGGCAGGGCTGGGGGAGTATTCAGACCCGATGATCTCAAAGGTCTTTTCCAACCTTAAAAATTCCACAGTTCTGTGACTTTTCCCTCAGTTTGGGATCACTGAGGAGTTCCTGGGGGTTGCCCTGTGGCTCCTGTGGGTCACTGCCACCGGAGTGGAGCCAGGGCGAGTCCCAGGACAGATCCCACTTGTCACCAGCTCCATTTGGGATGCGACTCCCCGATCCCGACCCTCTGGAATTGACCACCCCAGTGATCATTTATTTATCCAGCTGTCCCTCATCCCTGCAGGGATATCCACCTTTAGGGTTGGGAATATTGTGGAAAAGCACATTAAATCCTGGCTGAGGTCAGGGACACCCTCTGCTTTCCCTGGATCCCCAAATCCTGCTGTGCCAGCACATCCTGGCCATAATTCCTGCTTAAATCTGTCCTGGTTTTCCCCACTCCCTTTCTCCTCCATTCTCCTGGAATTCCATCACAGGAGGACTCAGCTCAGGGCTTGAAAGTTCTGGAATTCCTCCCATCATTTTTTTCAGCCTTTACTGCCACATTCAGCTTCCCCCACGCCTTTCCAAGGTCATTTTTGTGAGGAATTTTAGCCACCCTGGAGCTGCTGGGTGCAGGGAGCTCCAAGGCCATCCGGGGATTTTGTTGGGAACGTTCACCTTGTTCAGGGTCCAGCTGAACCACCCTGGATTCCAGCATTGTGCAGGCGTGGGAAGGCTCTTCCCAAGATTTGCGGTTTCCGGGCTTTGGGGCTCAGGAGGGTCCCAGGAATGTTTGGAAAACGCCTCAGCTGCCCCGGAGGACTCTGCCATGGTGTCCAGAAGGGAGATATCTCAAAAACAACAAGTGATAGGGGTGGAAGTGAAGTGATTGGGAAGGAATTTCCCTGGAGAACGTTGGTGTTCCAAGGTGAAACTCGGTTTAGCACAAAGGGAAATGGTGAATTCCCACTCCTTTCCCATCCTCTGGTTATGGATTCAAACTGTAATGGAATGGTTTGCCTTGGAAAGGACCTTGAATCCCACGTAATCCCAATGGCAGGGGCACCTAATTCAGACTGGAACAGCTCATGGGAATCGTGGTCCAAGTCTAAATTTGTTGGATTTGGAATTAAATCAGGGATCTCCGAGCCTTTTCCGTGTAAATTTTGTGGATCTCCAAGGCTGGAGGCTGCCCAGCCTCTGGGTGCTCCAACATCTCACCACCCTCTGCGGAATTTGTTTTCCCCCTTTCATTAATTTTAATTCCTCCTCCTGCATTTTGTCCCATGCTCAGGTTTGCTGTGATTTTCCAAGGGGATCCTGGAATCTGGGATTGGATGTGCTTCCTCAGCCTTCTCCCTCCTCTCCTTCCCCAGCTGTCCCAGTCCTGCTGGGCTGATGCTGATATTCCACATTTAGGGCTTATTTTGGCTCCTAAAGACAAACTAAAATCTCTCTCTGTGCCACTTCTTGGGGACATTTAAAGACTCAAATCCAACCCTGGGGAGCAGTTCCAGTTTTTCCTGATTATCCCTGGAATTGGAGGTGTTGCCCGTGCTGGCATTGGCTGCAGCTGTGGGAATCATGGAAAAACGGAGGGAGATGGAGGCAGCGCTGGGAGAGCTGTGTCCCTGCGGCTGGGGGCAGAGGATGTGTGAGAGGGAACTCTGGGATTGCGAGGAGAGGCTTTGGATGGTAAAACCATGGAATTGTCGAGGTTGGAAAAGCCCTCTGAGGTCACCCAGTGCAGCCTCTCCAGGGCCACCACGTCCCCAAGTGCCACATCCAAGGGCTGTGAAATCCTCCAGGGACGGGGACTCCACCCCTGCCAGGGCTGGAAAACCCTTTCCATGAGGAATTTTCCCTGATTTCCAACCTCCTCTGGCACAGCTTGAGGCTGTTCCTATTGTTCTCTGGGAGCAGATCCCAAATCCTCCCCGGCTGTCCCCTCCTGCCAGGGACTTGTGCAGAGCCAGAAATTCCCCTGAGCCTCCTTTGCTCCAGCCTGAGCCCTCCTTGGGCTCAGCTCAGCTGAGCTCAGCCTATCCCCGAACCTCCCTCCGTGAACAAACCCCGGGGGATTCTCCTGCACAGCCCAGAAACTCCAGGCTGTATTTCCCTTTTTCTGGGGGGCGTTTGTGGGGGGCTCTGGAGCTGTAAATTCCCACCCCAGCTCCATCCCTCCCCGGCAGGGCTCGGAGCCCAGCTGCAGCCGCTGCTTTCCTGCTCTTTATGTTTCCCATCCTAAAGCCCTATAAGCACCGGGAGCTGGGAAATGATTCCCATCCTGTTTGCAATAAATCCCTGGTTTTATGAAGGCTCCCGAAGCAGCCTGGACACGAATTCTCCACGTGTTTACAAATATTTGCGCAGGAAAAAGGGGCGAGCAGCGTCCAGGACGGGCTTCTGACGCATATTCCCCCTGTTTCAGTCCTTTGTTCAGGAAAACCTGGAAGCCAGGCTGGGTCTGCACAATGAACAGTTCCGGGAGCGGCGGGAACGGGAGAAGCTCCCACAAAAAAATGGGATTTTGGGGCTGTGTCGTGTGGAAGGGGACGGGAAAGCTCCGAAATGGCTGTACACAAAATTTGGGGTGTTCCCAAGGGCGGTGGTGCCCTCGGAGAGGCTTTTCCTTGGATCCTTTGGAATCCACGGGGTTTGGCGGGGGAGAAAAGGAACTCTTTTATGGTTTGGAGGTGGGAGCTGGAGGTCTGGGGGGCTTGTGATCTTCGGGTTTCACCTTTTTGTGGGGGTTTAATCGTCTCCTCGCAGCCCACAGGGGCCGCGTGGGGAGCAGGGGTTTGGCTCTTCCCCGTCTCTCCCCGGCCGTGGTTGTGGTGTGGGATTGAAACCCCACGGAATCCTTCAGGATACGAACTTGTTGGGAAAACCAGAGGCTTGAAAAGCTGCTCCTGTTGCATCTTGTCATGGTTTCAGGTATTAACCAAAGGACAAGGGCGGATCTGTGTAAGAACTCTTTATTGGGATGCTCCAGGACGTGTTTTCCACAGGTGTTGGGTGGGAAGGTTCACCCTAGTTTTGTTTCTAGACCCGGGAAGCGCTCAGAGCCAGGTTGGGTGGGGCTTGGAGAAGCTTTGGATGATGGAAGGTGTCCATGCCCATGGCAGGGGGTGGAACTGGGTGCTCTTCGAGGTTCCTTCCAACCCAAGCCATTCCAGAAGCTCCATAGGGAAGGGGATCCCACTCCTCACGGCACCACGGGCAAAGGGAACCCCTGGAGATCGCCGTGTCCAGCTCCCCGTGGAGCTACAGGGGGCTCTCGGGTCCGTGTCCCGTCGGGATGGAGCTCCACAGCTCCTCTGGGCAGCCTGTCCCGGTGCTGGATCATCCTCCCCGGGGTTTTCCTGGGAATTTCCTTGGCAATTCCTGTGTTTCAGTTTGTCCTGAGCAGGGTCTGGCTCTGCCTTCTCAGCTCCCCCCTTCGGTGCCTGTCCAAGAAGGTTCCTCAGGGCGGTGGGGGCGGCCAGGGAGGGGCTGGACGTGGCCCTGGTGGTTTGGTCCGGTCGGACTCGATGATCTCAGCCAACTTTTCCACCCTAATCATTCCCGTGCTCCTGGGGCTCGCAGCATCCATCCAGCTCCTCCTGCAGCTCCTCCTGCAGCTCGGCCATGGCCTCGTCCCTGCTGGCCAAGGTTCCGTCCAGCCACTCCAGGACCCGCTGGTGCCTGGAGATCAACCCCAGCTGCCTCAGCCCGGCCTCGGTCAGCCGGCTCACCCTGGCCCTGCCGGGGGCCGGCTCCGTGCTGTCCCTGGTGGTCTGGGTGTCCTGGGTGCTGGGCACGCTGCGGCTGGTGCCCGGAGCCCTGCTCTGGACCGAGGTGGAGGGTGCTGCTGGCGTGGGGGACGCTGGCCGGTGGCCGGTGCCGGGGTCACGGGCGGGCGCCGGCGCCTCCTGGGCCGGCCTGGCGGGGGGCACGGCCACCTGCAGGGGACAGAGGGGCAGTGAGGGTGGCCCTGGCTGCTGTCACAGCTCCTGGCCTGGGGAAGGTGCTCGGTGCCATCTCCAGGGGTGTCCCAGGGCGCTGTGGTGGCTCCCGGTGTCCCACCCGGGCTGGGTGGCCCTGGCAGCCTCATCCCATGGGGGGACTGGCCCTGGCTGCCCTGAGTCCCACCTGCACCTGTGTCCCACCTGTACCTGTGTCCCACCTGTACCTGTGTCCCACCTGTGGTTTGTTCCCTGTATCCCACCTGATTCCTTGTGTCCCACCTGCAGTTCCCTGTGTCCCACCTGTAATTCCCTGTGTCCCACGGGCAGGCAGGAGGAGCCATGGGAAGCATTCCTTGGCCCATCCCATGGATTCCATCCCATCCCATCCCATCCCATGGATCCCATCCCATCCCATGGATCCCATCCCATCTGTGTGTCCTGTCCCATCCCTTTCCTCACCTGCCCCCTTCTCCGGGAGTTCGGCTGTGCTTTCTTGGGCTGGGATTTGGGATTTGCCTTCTCTGCCATCTCTGTGATCCCGAGCCTCAGAGGGCTGGGGGGGTCCTGGGGGGATCCTGGGAAGTGCGGGAGGGGCGTTCCTGGCAGTGTCCCCGTGGTTCTGGGGTCACAAAGGGCTCTGGGCACGGCCCCGTGTCACAAAGGGCCCTGGGACACCCCGACAACCACGGCACTGTCTGCATCCAGCTGGAGCTGCCTGGAGCTGCCTGGGGTTAGCTGGAACTGCTTGGAATTGGTTGGAATTGGTTGGAAATGGTTGGAATTGGTTGGAAATGGTTGGAATTGGTTGGAAATGGTTGGAAATGGTTGGAAATGGTTGGAAATGGTTGGGATTAGCTGGAATCGGTTGGAAATGGTTGGAATTGGTTGGAAAGGTTTGGAGCTGGCTCAGGGGCAGCCACAGCTGCTCTGGGCACCCTGTGCCAGGGTCTCCCCACCCTCCCAGGCAGGAATTCCTTGCCAAGATCCCAGCCCAATCTCCCCTTTCCCAGTGGAAGCCATTCCCTGGCTCCTGTCCCTGCAGCCCTTGGCCCCAGTCCCTCTCCAGCTCTCCTGGAGCCCCTGCAGGGACTCTCAGCATTCCCTGCATTTTGCCCTTCTCCAGGGGAACATTCCCAGCTCTCCCAGCCTGGCTCCAGAGCAGAGGGGCTCCAGCCCTGCAGCAGCTCCGGGGCCTCCTCTGGACTCTCTCCAGCAGCTCCACGTCCTCCTGCTCTTGGCCCCGGGGCTGGGGCAGCTCTGCAGGTGGGGCCTGACCTGAGGGGCTCCGGGACACAATTCCCACCTTTCCTTTGGGATCAGCCCAGCCTGGGCCATTCCAGCCTCATCCATCCCAAATCCTCCTCCCAGGGCTGTTCCCAATCCCTTCCCTCCCCATCCAGCCGGGATTGGTGCTGGCACTGCCCTGACCCTGGTGCCAGACCTTCCACTTGGTTTTTTGCCCTTCCAGATGAATTTCCCACTCTCCCACCTGTCCCACCTGTCCGGGTTCTCCGGATGCCCCATCCCTTCCCAGGTCCTCTCATCCCATGGCCCTTCCCTGCCAACATCCACAATGTGCTTTCCACTCCTCTGAGTGTGACCTGTGGGACTCGGTGGCCTCCTCAGCATTCCCTTCATCTGGAATTTTCTGTTTGGATCAGTTTTTATGGATGATTGCCTCAGGAAGGGGCACGACCCAAGCTGGAAAAGGGCTGCCAGGACCGGGGGTGCAGCTCCTGCTGGATGTGCTCAGAACAGGAGGTTTATTTACAAGTTGATCCTGTTTTAATTTCTCCCTGCTCGCCCTGCTCCTGCCAGGAGAGAACACAACAATAAAGATGCAAATGTGATTTTTCCAACCCAAACATTTCACGGCGGAGCTGTGGGAGCGAGCTGAGGCTCCTGGCCGGGACGGGGATCCAGGCAGAGGGAAAACAAAGGGCTCTGACCTCACCTCATCTCACAGAAACTTCCCCATTTTGGGATCTTTTTGGCTCTCTGGGAGCCCAAACCCCGGAGCACTGTGGAAAACGGGCAGGATTTGGTGCAGGTTGTGTTCCCATTCCCAACATTTCCCTTCCTCCTCCCTCTGGACCTGCCCTTCATCCTCCTCAAGGACTCATCCTGCTTTTCCCCTAATTGGAGGTTATTTTTTTCCCCTCCCATGGATGGGAGCCCCGACGAGAGCTGATAACTCTGGGGGTCGGATCCTTCCTTTCCAGGCTCCTGAGCGATTCCCAGCGCTCCCTCCCTTCCTTCCCGGAGCCCGCACACGGAGCTTTCCCCACCAGCAGCGTCCTCCAGGGCTTTTCCTCACGCTGGCCTCGCGTGGAAGACCCTGTGGGGCTCGTCCTGAATCTGTTTGTTTCCCTGGCAGCTCGTTCCTGATAAAGTTTTAATGGATTTTAAATTTATCATGAAACAGGCCCAGGGCCGGCATCCGGCTCCGCTGGTTTTTACACCGGAAAGTGTCGGGCTGGGATTTTCCTTGGGGAGAGGTGGAGGAGAGAGGCACATCCAGGTGTGTTCAGCCTGGGAGGGACCAAAATCCCAGCCCGGGAACGTTCGGTGCTGCTGCCGGGGATAACGAGGAAATCCCTGTGGACATCATCGCTCTGTGACTTCTCCAAAGCCTGGCTCCGGCAGGGGAGGGAGAGGGTTGGGGTGGGAACGGCTCCGTGGAGTTTTCCAGATGGAAAACACAGGCTACTTGTTCAGTTTAGGTCAGCTGGAGTTATGGGAAACAGATGATGGCCGCTGCCGGGCCGGGCTCTGACAGATCCCCCATTGTTGAGCGCCGGGATCCTCCGGAGCGGTGCCGGGCGCGGGGCTCGGCCAGCCCGGCCTCGCCCCTGGAGCTGCAGATCCAGGGATTTGGTTCATTGGATTGCACTGAGGGAAAGGCTGGGTGAAAAACATGGGGGGTTTCTGCTCCAGGGATTCAATCCGGGCTCCCGGGAATGCTTGGGGGATGTTCCCGGTGAGCACCTTGGATCCTGCGTGGGGAAGGTGTTTGTGAGCAGTGCTGGAGTCATGGAAGTGGGAAGGGATCTTAAATCCCATCCCTGTCCCATTCCATGGGCAGGGACAGCTCCCGTTATCCCAGCTGGATCCAATCCCAATGTCCAGCCTGGCCTTGGGCATTCCCAGGGATCCAGGGGCAGCCGGAGGAAATCTGGGAATTGCAGAATCCCAGGCAGGAATTCCTTGCCAAGATCCCAGCCCAATCTCCCCTTTCCCAGTGGAAGCCATTCCCTGGCTCCTGTCCCTGCAGCCCTTGGCCCCAGTCCCTCTCCAGCTCTCCTGGAGCCCCTGCAGGTTGCTGTAACCCTTCTGAGGTCAGTGCCCCTTCCCTTGGGAATCTCCTCGCCTCTGGAATGCAGGGGCCTGATCCTGGGTAACTCCAAGTGGGATAAATCAGGGGCTGAGCTTTTCTTCCCTTGCAGCATCTGGAAGATTCCACCTTTCCCGGGCAGCCCAGGAGCTCCTTGCCCTTTCCTGGGGTGGATTTTGGGCCCAGCTCATTCCCCTGGGAGCAGGGAGGGGCAGGTGGATCTGGGAATGCTCAGGGTGCCGGGAAGTTTTCAGCAGGAATGGAGGAGATGTGGAAAAGCCCCTTTGTGGCAGCAGAAGGGCTCTGGCTCTGTCCTTGGAGCTGCTCCATTTGGGAAGGGCCGGATCCTGGTCCTGCTCATCGCTCCGGATACACCCGCTGTCTCCTGATGGATTGTGTCAGCTGAAAACAAAATCCAAGCCCTGGAAAATCGGGAAAAGGAGCGGATCTTGGGCTGTGTGGGGAAGCTCCACTGGCTGCTGCCCCTCACGGATAACCTGCGGGCTCTGGATCCTGGGAGCAGCTTTGTTCCTGTGCTTCTCCAGCCCTCCGGAGCAGCAGCGCCTGCGAGAGCCGGAGCCATCACCCCAGAGAGGTTGAATGTCCCTCTGGGCTGGCCCAGCCCTGTGCCCAGCGCTTCCCAAGGAATTCCTCCCTCCAGCTCTTCCAGAGGGAACGTTGGGACATCCCAAAAGGCTCCTGAGGGAAATCTCAGGGAGGATTGGAGCTGTTCTGTTCCTGCTGGATGAACAAACCTCTTTAGACTCCCAGGAAATCGGGGTGAGGGATCCAAACTTGATGATTCAAGGCTGGCCACGTGTCCGGTGTTGATCCAAGCAAATGAATGGATGAAGGGATGGGAAATCCATCTTGGATTTGGGCTGGATCGAGGAAAAGCTCTCCTGGCTGAGCAGAGGAGCAGAAGAAACAACCCGGACTGAACCCCTGCACTGCCCTCCTTAAATGAGCTGAGCAGCACCAAGGACACGGAATTTCCCTCCTGGCATTCCAGGAAAAACACATCTCCATTCCCATTGGAATCTCCGAAATGGGATTGAAGTGGAATTTGCATCTCGGGTTGCTCGGAAGATTTGCTGTGGCTGAGCTTCCCTCAGCCTGAAAATCCCTGAAATTCCCTGGATTTGGATGTTTCCCTTGCAGCTGGGATTCCGGAGTTTGGCCGGGATTGGGACAGACCAGATCAGAAAATAGGGAATGGTGCCAGTCTGCGCTCCCAGGGAACAGGGACAGGACGAGGGGAGCAGCCTCAGGCTGTGCCAGAGGAGCTTTAGTTTGGATATTGGGAAGAATTTCTCCATGGAAAGGGCGGTCAGGCCCTGGAAGTGCCCATTCCTGGAGGGATTTAAAGTCCATGTGGATGTGGCACCTGGGGACAGGGGACAGTGGTGGCCTTGGCGGTGCTGGGAGTGGTTGGAGTCGATGATCTCAGGAGGTTTTTCCAACCTCAGTAATTCCATGATTCCAGAAGAGGCTGGGATTGGATTTGGCCAGCAGAGTCTCCTGCTCCAGGGTGTTCCCTGTGCCCTGAGGAAGAGGAGCATTCCCATCTGCTCCTCCAGCAGGGTTCTGGTGTGTCCAGGAGTTCTGCATTTCCTTGGAGAGCTTCTCTCCTTGTTCCTTCCCAACAAATCCTGGAGCTCCTGGATCTGCTGTGTCTCCTCCCAGCTGTGCTTTCAAAAGTGGAAAACCCTTTCTCCTGGAAGCTCTTCCTTGCTTTTTCCAGAGGTTACATTCTTGGCAGGGAAGGAAACTTGGAGGGGACAACTGCTGTCCCTTCTCCCCTTCCAGATTCCCTGGAATCTGTGAGGTTTTGGAAAAATGGGAA
>NC_031771.1:67133704-67135500 GCF_001522545.3 Parus major
CAGGGGAACATTCCCAGCTCTCCCAGCCTGGCTCCAGAGCAGAGGGGCTCCAGCCCTGCAGCAGCTCCGGGGCCTCCTCTGGACTCTCTCCAGCAGCTCCACGTCCTCCTGCTCTTGGCCCCGGGGCTGGGGCAGCTCTGCAGGTGGGGCCTGACCTGAGGGGCTCCGGGACACAATTCCCACCTTTCCTTTGGGATCAGCCCAGCCTGGTCGGATCCATTCCCGTGGTTTTCCAGGACTCCCAGCCTGTTCAGCTCCTGCTCTCCCTGAGCTGTTGGCAAAGCCCTTGTGGACACCAGAAGTGTCCACGGCACAGGATCCCTTTGGATAAACCTATGGAATAAAATCCACCCAAGCCTATTCCAGCCCCAGATCTGTCCTGTGTGTGCTCGGGGTGTCCTCGCTCCGGGATTTGCTGAGAACAGTGTTGGAAAAGCTGGAATTCCCTGTCCAGGCCATTGCTGTGTTATTTCTCAGCAACACCCGGGCTGAAACAACCCTGTGCAGGGCGAGCTGGTCGTTCCTGCTGGGAAAACCGGGAATTTCTGGATTTATGCTAATCCATAGGCAAGGGGTGTCTCCTGACGGCTCCTGGGCTTCCTCTGCTCTGCCTCAGAGGCCTCCTGGGAGAGAAATTCCATTTTCTGCTCCGTGTTTTCAGTGGAATTCTTGTTTGCAGGGCAGGGGCTGCTGCTTTTTGCGTCCTGGGAATGTCTGGATTTCCCTGTTTTATGAACGGGAATGAGCTGGGAGCACTGGTGGTGTTTGGAAAAAGGTTTCTATCCCAAAGTTTACTCCCAGTTCCACGCCTTTTTCCTCTGCAGTGCCAAGGAATAAAAATCCCAATTTATTTATTTTTAATATTTCTTTCCAAGAGTGGAGCAGCTCTGCATTTCATCCTTGGAGGTTTGATGGGAGACACCAGAGCCCTGCTTGGATCTTGGGAGCAGAGCTGGCTCCGGGATTTGGAGACGGGAGCTCCCTGACCCTTCCTCCAGCCTCAGCAGGCAATTCTGGGAATTTTATTTCCTCCAGGCTTTCCTTTTCCCCCTCAAATCCACAATTCCTTGTTTTTCCATCACGTTTCCATTCCTTGGAATTCCATCACGCTGCCGGTGGTGGTTTTCTGTCACTGGTGGCTTTGTCCTGCTCCAAGAGGAGAAACCCCGCTCATGTCCAGAGTTTGGCTTCCTCCTCCTGGTCCCCACATTCCAGCTGCTGCTTTCATGGTGATTCCCTGGAAAGAAGGGAAAATTCCTGGGTTTTTCTCTCCCCAGAGCTGGAGCATGGGATGGGATGGGGATCTCTCTGAATTCCTGGGATCTGAGGAGAGCAGATTCCCCCCCTCCACCTCACACAGGCTGTAAAAATTCCCCATTTCTCAGCAAACTGGGGATTCCTGCTTTTGGGAAAAGTGGAGCTGGAAAGGGACTGAAGTGGGAAGAATCCTGGAACGGGCTGGAAGGGCTCTCATCTCCAGCTTTCTCATCCCTCGGATCCATCCGAGCCCTTTGCATTCCTGGGATGCTATTTTGGGATGGGAACTCCTCCTTTGCTGTCCCGGCTCAGAGGTTGGGTCAATTAACGCCTAATTAGCAGGAGTTGGGAAGGCTCTGGCAGGAGCTGGCTGCTCCAGGAGCCCTTTGGGAAGGTGTTCCATGGATTGAGGCTGGATTCCCAAAGCCAGGCTCGTTAATCTGGCTGTTCACCCTCTTCCAACCCTGCTCCCTCATCTCTGCCAGGCAGATTTGTTGGGGGAACAGCACCGGGATAGGATCCATGGGATGGGATGGGAT
>NC_031771.1:67135974-67136240 GCF_001522545.3 Parus major
TAGGATAGGATAGGATAGGATAGGATAGGATAGGATAGGATAGGATAGGATAGGACAGGATACGATGGGGTAGGATGGGAGAGGATGGGATAGAACGGGACAGAACAGGACAGGACAAGACTGGATAGAACAGGGTAGAACGGGATAGGACAGGACAGGACAGGATGGGATGGGATAGGATGGACAGGACGGGCAGGACAGGGCAGGATGGGATAGGATGGACAGGATGGGATAGGATGGACAGGACAGGACAGGATGGGATAGGA
>NC_031771.1:67136865-67147402 GCF_001522545.3 Parus major
GGACAGGACAGGATGGGATAGGATGGACAGGACAGGACAGGATGGGATAGGATAGGATGGACAGGACAGGAAGGGTCACTGCAGGTCCACGTTCCGGGGCCACACCAACCCGGGTGGCCG
Source organism: Parus major (assembly GCF_001522545.3). Taxonomy (NCBI): domain Eukaryota; kingdom Metazoa; phylum Chordata; class Aves; order Passeriformes; family Paridae; genus Parus; species Parus major. The sequence continues at coordinate 67,136,986 of NC_031771.1, forward strand.
TGGCCAAGGAGCTGAACCCTGGCACCCCTCAGCCAGGGGAACCTGTCCCAGGTGTGGGGCGACCCCAAAACTCCAGGACACCCCAAACCCCCGCGCTCTGCCTCATCCCAACTCTCCCCCCGATCCCTGGATGTGCTGCCGGGCTCCAACATTAGAGGGCATCTCCTCCTCACTCTTTATTTGGCATTTCTTTTCGCTGCGTTTGGTTTTACTGCAGTGGGGCCTGTCCTTAAAAAGCCAGGAGAGCCTTTCCCTGCTGTGCCGAGCAGCCAGATGGGAAGTGCAATATCCCGCTGCCCCTCATTACCTCGGAAAAGCTCCCCCTTCCCACATGTGACCATATTAAAGTGGCCTTTGCAGCGTTTTCCCCCATATAAAACTGTCTTCACTCCCGCGGCCCAGCAGTTAAAAGGGAACTCCAGCTGCAGGCAGGAGGCTGAAATTAAAGGCTTTGCCCTGCTCTAAATGGAAAATGGATATTGCTTCCCACATCCAGGGCTGGGAACAATGGGGCTGCGGGGTAATGGCCTGCTTTGCTGGGAGGAAGGAGGAAAAGGGGGAATCTCACCTTTTTCCCTCATGGTTAACCCTTGTGTGGCCGGTGGGGAGCGGGAGAAGCTGAGCCTGGGGGGATTGGTGGCTCTTGGGGAAGAGCTGAGGGAAAGCCTGCAGCATCTTCCCCTGGAGAGAGCGGGGTTTGGGATAATTCCCTGATATATTGATGTCCCTGTGTTCCCTGTTATCCCTGTGTCCCTTGTCCATGTGCTCCCTGCTGTCCCTGGCCGGGAGCTCGGGCTCAGTGGAGCTGGAGAGGGAATTGAATCTGTTGGACCCGGATTTCAAACTTTATATTTTTTTTAATTTTGCTTTTTCTTTGTCGATTTTCGTCACTTTCAGAGTTTGATTTAAATGAACTTAGCCAAGCCGAGGATGGGAGAGAGGGAAAGGAGAGTTGGGTCTTCCACGGACTCTTCCAGGCAGGATTTCTGAGGCCCTGCCTGGTTCTTGGCGATTTCATGGAATCATGGAATGATTTGACCTAAAAGGGATTTAAATCCCATGGAGTGCCCCCCCTTCCATGGGGATGAGCTTCCACTATCCCAGGCTGCTCCAAGCCCTGCCCAGCCTGGCCATGGATGGGGAGCCACAACCTCTGCTGACCTCCAGAGCCTCCTTTCCTTTGGGATCACCTTTCCTTGTGCTTCTCCCTCCTCTTCACCAGCTCCCGGTTCATTTCTTTTCAACTCCGTGACTCCGAGCCCGTTCAGAGGAACCCAAAACGCCAAATTCCCCACGGAACTCGGGATTTGCCGCTTTTTCCAGGACACGGCTGGAGGTCAGGGCTGGCTGGAGAGAGACCAAATCCTGCCCAGCTGGGAGGAGAGGCCCCTTCCAGCCGCTCTCTCTTCCCCCCACGCAATTCCTGCTCCACTTCATCTCCGTGTTTTCGGTATCGAGGGGGTGTTTACAGTCAACAAACAGGAGCCTCCTTTTTGATCCCCGCCGAGCACCTGCGAGCGCGTCCACCAGGCGCTCCCTGAGATTTGGTGGGAATATTTAGGTTTTCCAAGCGGCACTTTTGGCCTCCTTGTGCCTCGTTAGTGGCTACCGGGGTTCCCTTATCTGCGCTCACATCTCCGGGGCATGTCGGGATGATTTTCTGCTTTTCTTGGCAGCTCCTTCCTTGCTGGTGGGGAGCTCCTGGTGTTTGCTGAAGTGCTGGACCCTAAAAAAAACAAAACTATGCCCATTTTGGCTGATTTTGGGGTAAAAAAACTGGTGATTTGTAAGATTTTAAAGCTTACGGGCTGCTTTTGTTAAAATCTGTCGCATCCAAGCTGCTGCTCTGAGCTGCTGAGCAATTGGGGTTGGGTTTGGGGTGTTCCCATGGAATTCCAGAGTGATGAGGAGGGAGTAGAGATGGGATCCAGGCTGGACTGAGTGGGTTTTTAGCATGGACGTGGTGTTTGGCACCTGCAGGCAAATTAAAACGGAGCCCTGGCTGGGGCTGTCTCGGGCAGGTGAGGGTGACACAGCTCAGGGCTCTGCTCGACATGTGAGGGAAAGGAAATCCCCATTTTTGTTGGAAAGAGACTGGAATTGCCTAAACTGTGACTAAAACCCTCCAGAAATGGGATTTTGTCCCCAAATCTGGCCTTTCCTCCTCCCAGAACGTGGGAGAGGGCTGGTGGGCAGAGCACTCGGAGCCCAGGCTGGGAGAGGAGTGGTGTGGGACACTCGGAGGCTCCAGAGCTCTGTGCAGCCTGCCTGGGAAGGGATGTCCTGGGATGGGGCCACCTGGATCTCCTGGGATGGGACCATGTGGATATCCCAGGATGGGGCCACCAGGATCTCCTGGGATGGGGCCATGTGGATATCCCGGGATGGGGCCACCTGGATCTCCTGGGATGGGACCATGTGGATATCCCAGGATGGGGCCACCAGGATCTCCTGGGACGGGGGCACGTGGATATCCCGGGATGGGGCCACCTGGATCTCCTGGGATGGGACCATGTGGATATCCCAGGATGGGGCCACCAGGATCTCCTGGGACGGGGTCACATGGATAGCCTGGGATGGGGCCATCTGAATATCCTGGGATGGGGCCACCTGGATATCCCAGGATGGGGCCACCGGGGTGGGAAGGGACCTCAGGAGGGCTCCAATCCAACCTCCTGCCTGGATCTGGGAGATCAGACCGGGTTTCCCAGGGATTTGTCCAGCCTGGCCTGGAAGGGTTCCAGGGATGGAGATTGGGATGCAGCTTTGTGAATTCCTGCTGCTGCTTCATGGAATCACGGGAAGTTCTGAGCTGGAAGGGTCTCATAAGGCTCAGCTCTGGAGGGAATCATCCAGGGATCAAACCCCACACCTTGGTGTTACCCTGCTCCAACCAGCCTCAGCGATTTTTATTGTTCTCCTGCTGGAAAAACTTCCCGTCTACCCAAAATTCCCGTCTTTATCCACAGAGGGTCTCCCAAACCCGAGTTTGTGAGGGGTTCAGGGCTTCTCCCTTTCCCTGAGGGATGTTTGAAATTTGTGCTTTTGGATGTCAGCGTGCTGGGGAGCTCCTCCAGCCAGCCCAGACCTCTCCAGGGGTCAGGCCTGCCTTGAGCCTGTCGACTTTTCACCGAATTTGGGGACATCTGCAGAGTGGATGGACCTTGTCCAGTGCTCTGCAGGTCTCTGCTGAAGACACGGAGGGAGCAGGTCCCAGAATTCCCGTTATTCCCAATCCCAAAAGCTTTACTGGTTGTCCCATTCCGCGTTGGATGAGGTTTGGAGCCCCTGGGATGGTGGGAGGTGTCCCTGCCACAGCAGGGGTGGCACTGGAGGGGCTTTGGGGTCCTTCCAACCCAAACCATTCCAGGATTCCATGATTTTAGTGTGTTGATAAATCCAGGTGGGTGCTGGGTTTAGGATTCCCCGAGCACAGAATTAAATCTGGACTCATCCCAGATTTTTTAAACCGGAGCTGCAGTGATGGGGCTGATGCTCTGTGGGTGGGGGGTACAAAAACCTTCTCCAGTGGCCATAAAACTGGGCTGTTCTGGTGAATTTGGGCTGTTCCCATGGATTCTGTGGATTTATTTCCAATAGATCCACAATAAACTGGCACAGGCTGGATTTTCCAAGGAGGAATCTTCTCAGCAGACCTTGTGGCACATCCCCCTCCTTGCTCCATCGTTGTGGTGGGATTTTAACGGGAGAACTGGGAGGATTCACTGATTTTTAGGGAATGATGAATGGTGTTCCAGATGGGGGATGGTTTGGGATGGCTCAGGCAACAGCATCCCACGGGAATGTTGGGTTATGGACCCCCCAAGTTACCCAGGTAGGAAATAGGTGAAGTGCACCAGGTGCATTCCAAACCATTGCCACCCGAATTCCCAAATCCCCGTTTCCCGGGGCATTTCAATCATTCCCAGAGGAGAATAAAGCCGGGAGCACATTTTTCCTGGTGTCATCCCAGCCCGCTTGGCTCTCAGCTCCGCGCTGCTCCCGAATCCCGAAACATTTTTGGGTTTGTTCAGCTGCTGTTTTTGCTTTCTTGTGATTATCCTCTGTTTTCCCTTCTGTGGTGTTCATCCCCGCTGGTAATTACCCCCCTCTCCCTGCCAACTCTGTGAACTCCGGGGCTAATTTCAGCAGGAGAGTTCTGCCCGGCAATTTTACAAATATGAGGCGTTATTGAGGGTTTTTCCTGGACCGGTGATTACATGGAACGGGTACTTTGGATTCCTCCGCTCCCTCAGAGGGGTTGAGAGCTGGGTGAAGCTGGAATTAAAACCCAGCGGGGAAGGAGCAGCTCCTGTGCCCAGCGCTGGCTTCCATGGAATGGCTGAGGTTGGAAAAGCCCTCCGGGGTTGGATCCAGCTGTTCCACTGCTGTCCCCGAGTGCCACATCCACGGGGATGTGAAACCCCTCCAGGGACGGGCACTCCAAACCTCCCTGTGCACTTCCATGGAGGAATTTCCCCAAATATCCAAAACTTCCCCAAGGGTCGATTCCTCTGGTCCTCTCCCTCGAACTGTGGGAGAAGAGCGGCCCTAAAACACAAATCCCACCCGGAGTTTCAGCTGGGTAGCCCAGAAAACTCAGGATCTCATGGAATATTCTCATCTCTCTGGAATATTCTGGGTCTGGTTCATGTGTTCATTTGGTTTTCTGCTTTTTTTGGGTTTTTATCCAGAAGAAAACTGGATTCAGGCATGGAATTCAGAGGAGTAATGGATTATCTGGAGACCTGAGGAGCTGAATAGTCCTAAAGAGATGAAATGTGGGACTCTGGGTGGTCTGAGCTCCAACTGCCACGGACAGGAAGAAATATTTTCCATTTTGAGGAGAATGTAATGTGGGAGCAATGGGAATATCTGGGGAGATGAGGGAGGAATGCAGCTGGGAGAAAGGGATGGAACTGGGAGGATGAAAAATGGGAGCAGGGTCACGGGAGGGGTGGTGGAGAGACGGAGTCCCAGATTCCTGGGAATGCAGGAACGGCTGAGGAACGAGAACGCCGGGAGCCGTGCCGTGCGGGGATGGCTTTGGTCACGTTGGCAGGTCCCTGCGCCATAAATTTTTGGGAAACTGCTAAAATGTGAATAGGATTCTCTGATTTTTTTTTATTTTATTTTTGGTTTTTTTGGGAATGGTTCCCAAGGCCTCTGCTGCTCCTTCCCTTGTGCTGCAGTTCAGCTGTTGGGTTGGAGGGAGGAGGTGGCATCCGGAACCTTCCGAGGCTGAGGAGAATCCAGCCAAGGATGGGAGTCGGGGCTTCCCTGTGGCATTCCCAGCCCAGCTCCCATCACTTCTGCTTCCCCTGCCTGTGGAAAACACCTTTTTTCCCTGGAAGTGATTCCCAAGTAATTTTAATTTCCGCAGATTTTGATGAAGGTGCTCCAGGTGCTTCACCTTCCTCAAAGATGCCGGTGAAACAGGGCTGGAGACACGGCCTGGGCCTTGTCCCCGTGGGACAAGGGAATTTGTCCCGTGGGGATCGGGAATTTTGGTTCCTGCGCTTCCCTGACCCCCAGGATCTGGGGAGCTCCCCCATCCCGTGGTGATCCTGCGGAGCTGGTGGGGAAAATTCCCCAGAGGAATGGTGGGGAGCTGCTGGAATAAATCCAGAGGAGGCCCCGGAGCTGCTCCAGGATTCTGGAGCCCCTCAGCTCTGGAGCCAGGCTGGGAGAGCTGGGAATGTTCCCCTGGAGAAGGGCAAAATGCAGGGAATGCTGAGAGTCCCTGCAGGGGCTCCAGGAGAGCTGGAGAGGGACTGGGGCCAAGGGCTGCAGGGACAGGAGCCAGGGAATGGCTTCCACTGAGAAAGGGGAGATTGGGCTGGGATCTTGGCAAGGAATTCCTGCCTGGGATTCTGCAATTCCCAGATTTGCTGGGGCTGATCCTGGATCCCTGGGAATGCCCAAGGCCAGGTTGGACATTGGGATTGGATCCAGCTGGGATCATGGGAGCTGTCCCTGACATGGAATAATGGAGTGGGATGAGATGATCTTTCAGGTGTTTTCCCCACCCAAACCAGTCTGGAATTCTGGAATTCTGTGGAATGGGGTGGGACATGGCCATGCTGGAGGACACTGGAAGTGCAGCCAGGTGTGGGATGGGTTCCTGTCCTCTCTGTCCTGAAGGGAAGCCTGGAGAAGGATGAGCAGGCCCTGGAGCTGGAGGATGAGGGGATGAACCCAGCTCTGCCTGGGCTGGGTGCAGCCTCAGGAGAAACCTCCAAAATCCTGCAGACACCTCCAAAATCCAGCAGAAACCTCCAAAATCCAGCAGAAACCTCCGAAATCCTGCAGACACCTCCAAAATCCTGCAGAAACCTCCAAAATCCACTCTTGGGCCTGAGCCCTCTGCTCCTGAGGAGCTGCTCCCTCAGGGCCCAGCAAGTCCTGGAGGCCACCACAAAACAGTGGAGAAACAGCAGCTCCTGCGAGTCCAACGATGCATTAATGACTCATTAGTTTCTCATTAATTTCCAATTAATTTCTCATTAATTTCCAGTGGATGTTCCTTGAAACTGTGTGAGGTGTTTGGTGGGAGTGTCCCCCCCCGGCCTTGCTCTGCTCCCGCCTCTGAGGGTGCCACACGTTCATCGCTTAAAGAAATGGTTAAAAAAACTTCTTTTCGTTTAAAATCAGCCCCAAAATGTAATTATTTAATTAATGCAATGCATTATTTAATGAATCCACTCCAGCTTAATGAGTGGCTTTGCCCCAAGGTGTCAGTGCTGGGGTTGGTGAGGATGGAGGTGAGCAGGGGTGTTTGTGCTCCTTGTGGAGCTCTGGAGAGACAAGATCCAGCAGAATTTAATAAATCCCTTTAGTCCAGTCCCCTCAGTGGTGAAAAATCCCTTTTCCTTGGTTTTCCCTTGGTGGAGACGAGCTGGAGAACTCCAGGATCCTGAGAATCACCAAGTTCAGGCCTTGGAGAGGGCCTCAAAGGGAGGTCACTGCTCCCTGCTCCGAATTTATCACTTATTAACTTCAGGCATCACCTGATTTTATCTCTTGGTTTGATGAAATCTGTATTAATCCTCCTTTTTCTGGGTCTCACCTCTAGATCCCTGACTTCTGCCTCGGGATCCTTCCCTTTCCTGAGGGAAACAGCTTTTGGGAGTGTTGGGAAGCCCTGACAGGGAGATGTTTGTTCACAGTTTCCATTTCTAAATTGTCTCCTAAAATATCAAATTCCTTGTAGATTGAAGCTGATGCTGAACCTGATTCCAGGGAAAAGCTGGGATTTATGATCCAGGTGTGCTGGATGTGCCCAGCATGGATCAGGATCTGCTCATCCTGAGCCTCCTGAGACTGGGCCAGGACAAAAAGCAGAACTCCAGGACAAAATCCACCTTAGAAATCCCCACGTTCCTTTGGAGTGCTCGTGCACAGTGGCAGGGAGGGCTCGGGGATGGATTTGAGCACCTGAAAAGGTTTTTTGGATGGATTTTAGGACCCATGAAGGTTTTGGGGATGGATTTGAGCAGTTAAAAAGATTTTGGAGATGGATTTTGGGACCTGAAAAGATTTTGGGGATGGATTTTGGAATCTAAGAAGGTTCTGGGGATGGATTTTAGGACCTAAGAAGGTTTTGGGGGTGGATTTGAGCACCTAAAGTTTTTTAGATGCATTTGAGCACCTGAAAATGTTTTTGGGATGGATTTGAGCACCTAAGAAGGTTTTAAAGATGGATTTGAGCATCTAGAAAGGCTTTGGGGATGGATTTTAGGACCTAAGAAGGTTTTTGGGGTGGATTTGAGCACCTAAAAATATTTTGGAGATGGATTTTGGGACCTGAAAAGGTTTTGGGGATGGATTTGAGTACGTGAAAAGGTTTTGGGGATGGATTTGAGCACCTGAAAAAGATTTTTTTGATGAATCTAAGGACCTGAAAAGATTTTTTAGGTGGATTTAAGCACCTAAAATGTTTTTTTGGGTGGATTTTGACACCTTTGTGAAGGGCAGAATTAGGTGGGAGAGCTCTGGGCACATCCCTGGGCTGATTGCTGCCAGAGCCTGGAGCTGCACTTGGGAAAAACAAGGAGCAAGTCAGGCTATGGCTCCTCACAAGCCCTCGGCAGCCTGGTTGTGTAATGCCACAACAGCTGGAGAATCATTAAATTACCATCAGGTTTGGCTTTTAATTAATTTATTTTCTGGAGAGGAGCAGGTTGACAGCTGGTGCCTCGCTCAGGTGATATTTGTTGCTGCATGTTGTTTGTTTTGTGAATGCTAAATGAGGTGGAGTCGGGTTGGGTTTTTTGGGATTTGTTTTGTTTTTTTGGGGGGTTTTTTTCTCTCTCTCTCTCTCTCCCCCCCCCTCCTTGGCTCCCAACAGTTCAAAGCAAAACGTTGTCCCTTCCCTGAGATGTTTGTGATGGGATTTCAGACAGAAAACAGGGCGGGTGTGGAGGAGGGAGCAGCGGGCAGGGATGAAACACGCGGGGTTGGATGGCCCGGGGCGGGGGGCCAGCGTTCAGCAGCAAATCCTTGGATTCTCCAGGACTGGGATGCTGAGGTGGGGCCTGGTCTGGAGCAAAAACCAGCCCAGAGCCCAGCCCAGGGGGGATGCCCATGGAAAGGTTTGGGGATGGGAATGGTCTGGGCACTCCAAGGTGGGAGAAGTGAGCTCTGGAGCTGTCTGTGGAGCGCTGTACCCCACATTCCAGACTTCTGGAATCCACAGAACCCCAGGAGGGCTCGCTTGGAGGGACCTTTAGAACCCATCTGTGGATTGGGAATCTTCAGCTATCCCAGGGAGTTCTGAGCCCTGTCCAAGCTGGCCTTTAATTCCCCCAGTTTGTGTCTTTGGTGTCCTTTGGCTCCTCCCTCTCTTTGCTGGATCCATGGATCAATAAATGGATCATTCCATGGATCAATAAATCTGATCTTTGCCCAGATTATGGCCCAGAGAGCAGCTGGGCACTTCCCCGTGCCCCACATCTGCCCAGTGTTCCTGTGCCCGAGCACTCGGGGCTGGCCTCGGTGTTTGCACACAAACTCTTCATTCTCTGATACCTGGATGGGATTTTGGAGGAAAGTTCCACATTTGTGCTGGATAAACACGAGCTGGGACATGGAATGTTCTGGCTCTGGGGTGGCAGCAGGGCCAGGGCAGTGCCTGTCCCCTGTTCTGGGGCACCTCCAGTGCTGGGGCAGCTCTGGAGAGCCCTGGAGGGGCTGGAGCATGGCCAGGGAAGGGAACGGAGCTGGGAAGGGGCTGGAGAATTCCTGAGGGAGCTGGGAAGGGGCTGGAGAATTGCTGAGGGAGCTGGGAAGGGGCTGGAGAATTCCTGAGGGAGCTGGGAAGGGGCTGGAGAATTCCTGAGGGAGCTGGGAAGGGGCTGGAGAATTCCTGAGGGAGCTGGGAAGGGGCTGGAGAATTCCTGAGGGAGCTGGGAAGGGGCTCAGGCTGGAGCAAAGGAGGCTCAGGGGAATTTCTGGCTCTGCACAAGTCCCTGGCAGGAGGGGACAGCCGGGGGGGATTTGGGATCTGCTCCCAGGAACAGGGACAGGAGGAGAGGGAACAGCCTCAGGGGAGCTCAGGGTGGAGATTGGGAATATTCCTACATGGAAAGGAATCTGGAATTGCCCAGGGAGGTTGGAAATTCCCATCCCTGGAGGGTTCCAAAGCCCCTGGATGTGGCACTCGGGGACAGGGGCAGCGCAAGGGCCTCGCTGATCTCAGAGGGCTTTTCCAACCTCAGCGATTCCATGATTTATATTCCAAGTGACCTCTTCCCGCACATCCTGACGGCTGGAATGACCCTTTCCTGTTTTCCAGGGAGCCCGGGAGACCTTTGAGAGCTACTACAGGAAGCAGAGGAGAAAACAAGCTCGGCTGGTGCTGCAGCCTCCCTCCAACATGGTCAGTTCATCCTGCCCTTCCCAGCCTGGAATGTCATCCCCACTCTCCCACTGCCCCTGGCTCATCCCAAAAATCTCCCTTTGCCCTCGGCCACCTGGGTTTTAACCTCTGCTCCCTCCCTCTTTGTTGCAGCACGAAACTTTAGACGGCTACAGGAAGTATTTCAATCAAATTGTAGGGTAGGTGTTCCTTTTATACACGGCCCTGCTAAAAACGGGTGTCCTGGGGAGTCCAGAAAAACCGGGAGAGGAGGGAATGTTGCTATTTTTGGTGGTCCTTGAAGCCAAAACGGGACAGAAAAAGAGAAAAAAATGAAAAAAAACCCGAGATGGTTTGTGCTTTTTAAGTGTTGCAAAGCTAATTTTATCCCCTTTGCTGTGTCACTGGGGGGAGCGGGGAGGGACCTGCCAGCAGCCTGGGAATTTCTGGGGGTTTCTGGGAATTTCTGAGAATTTCTGAGAATTTCCGGGAATTTCTGGGAATTTCTGGGGAGTTTCTGGGAATTTCTGGGAATTTCTGGGGAGTTTCTGGGAATTT
>NC_031771.1:67152098-67153141 GCF_001522545.3 Parus major
CTGGGTTTGAAGGTCCTTTCCACCCCACACCATTCCCTGCACCTGGATCCCTGTGGGATGAGGGACCCCAGGAGATTCCTGGTGTTCCCCATCCGGGTGACTGGAAATTTGCCTCCTTCCCGTGAGCTGCTGTGCAGGCAGAGGGGATAAACACCAACCCCCACGGGGCTGCAAGCCTGTGTTTGTTTTCGTTTCGGGTGGGATTTTCTCGGGGCTGGGAGCAGGAGGCTGAGCCAGGCACGGGGTTTTTCGGTGTTCCCAGCTTTGTTGCCACTCGGGTTGTTTCAAGCGGTGCCAGAAGGAACGCGCTCAGCGGCTGCCGGGGGAGGCTCCTGCAGCACTCACCCAACATTCCGTGATTTCCCAACTCGCTCCGAGCGCTCCCAGTTAAACCAGTGCATCCCAAACTGGGATCTGAGGGAAAGCTCTCACCTTGCCAGGGCTATTTCCATTCTTCCGAGGCAGACAAATTTATCCCTGGATTTTCCTCCTCGCCGCAGACGGGGACATCTTTAATCACTTGCGATGCTTCAGGGCATTATCTTTCTTCCCGACTCTCCTTTTTGGACAGGGAGATGGAAAACGTGTGTCTCCCAGCCCTTCCCGCTGATTAATGGGGTCGTTCCTCCTGGAGTTTCCAGCGAGCTTTAAATCCCGCTCTCGTTCCAGCCTGGGATCGCTGATTCTATATTTGGGCAGGCTCTGTCTCAAACTTCACATTTTTCAGCACGGGGAGGGTTTTTTTGGCTGCTCCTGGGAAGTCCGGGGGGGACTGGGGCGGCTCTGGGACACAGGGTTGTGTCTGGGGGGTTTGGAGCGGGATAAATCCCTGCTCTGGAGCTGGAATCCAGCGTGTTTGCCCTCGGCCCGGGCCGTGGATGCCTGGCTGAGATGCTTCATTACCGTCAGACACAACACGGTAAATATTAGATGAGAGGCGCTGTCCCCGTCCCAGCGCTGCGGGATCTGGAGCCTGTGGGGTCTCAGGCACACCTCGGGTATCTCTGGGGCAGCCCAAAGCCTTTCCCAGCCCAGGGAGCCAC
>NC_031771.1:67155701-67160212 GCF_001522545.3 Parus major
CCTGGGATTCTGCAATTCCCAGATTTGCTGTGGATCCCTGGATCCCTGGAATGCCCAAGGCCAGGTTGGACATTGGGATTGGATCCTCCTGGGATAACAGGAGCTGTCCCTGCCATGGAATGGGATGGGGATGAGGACAGGGATGGGATTTACGGTCCCTTCCCACCCAACCCATTCCATTCCTGCCCCGTTGGGACAGCTCCGGGGGCTCAGCAGCCCTTCCAGTGCCTGCCCCAGGCTCTTCAGCATTTCCCTGCTCTCCTTGGAGCCAGGAACGCCGATTTGGAGAAGCATTTTCCCTGTGGGTCCCTGCTTGGTTTGGGAGAAACCAAGGAGAAACTCCTTGAGGAATTTGAGGAGAAACTCCTCAGCTCCTCTCTGTTGTCTCCCATGGCCACCATGGCTCCTCTCCCTTTCCAGAGCCCATTCCCGGTGGATGCAGCTCCCACAGCGCTCCCTCCGGAGCTTCCCCATCCCGGGATGATTGGCTTTGGCAGGACAGGGAGCAGAAGTGTCCACGTGGGTCCCTCCCGGGGCTCCCTCCGCACCCCTCATTAAAATTCCTTTCCACATTGGATTCTCCAGCCCTTTTGGAGCAGCGGGGGGAGGGGATCCCCGCTCCGGCTCTCGGAGCCAAACATTTGGAATATTTCTCTGCAAACCCCTGTTGACACTTTCTTCATTTCACCCTGACAGCTTGAATTAGGTTTTATTAGGAAGCTTGGCTACAAAGCCGCCAGCGAGTTCCCTTTTCTCTTCCCTTTCTTTTTTTCCCTGGCCCTGTCATTTACGGAGCACCCCGGAGTGCTGGGGGTCAGCCCGTCAGTCACGGGGGCCTGGAGGTCACCGCAGCTGCCACAGGATCGGGGACAGGAGCTGTCATTATCCCAGACAGTTCCCTTCCAGCCTTTTCCTGCACAGCACAGCCCACGGCCCAAAGCGCGACTCCTGCTTTTTTTTAGTTAATTTTTTCTTTTTTTCCCCCCCTAATTATTTTGTTAAAGCAGCTCCTTGTATTTGTTGGATGGGAGGGTTCTCCTTTATGTGGGGTTTGCTTCACTTGGGGGAAGCTCTGAGTGGGTTTGTAGGGCTTGGAGTTTTTATTATTGGCTCTATTAATTGGATTAGCGCAGGAAAATTCCCTTTATCTCCCTTCATCTCCTCAGCACTTTTGCCCTTTTACAAGCTGAGTTCATCAGGTTGCCTTTAAAAGTATCCCCTGGCTTTTCCCAGTGGGATTTCCCATGGGACAAGAGGGAATATCTTTGGGAAACGGTGAAGGATGAGATGGATCACCTCTACTCCACCAAGATTTGGGTTGGGATTGGGGATTTTCAGCAAACAAAGCCCCGCTCCTGCAAAAACTTGGGATACAAAGTTCAGGGACAGCTCCCACAGTCCCAGGCTGCTCCAATCCCAGTGTCCAGCCTGGCCTTGGGCATTCCCAGGGATCCAGGGGCAGCCACAGCAAATCTGGGAATTCCATTCCAGGGCCTCCCTGCCCTCCCAGCCAGGAATTCCTTCCCAAGATCCCACCTCACCCATTCCCACCCCCCACTTGCAGCATCCCAGCATCCCCCAGCTTTCTCCCGGGATAACTTCAAGGTTGGATTCTGTTTCCCACGTCAATCCCGGCTTTGTGACGTTTCTCCTGTGCCAGGTGGAGCAGGAGACGGAGCCAAAGGTCAGGGGCTCGATTTACCGGGACACTTCCCGGCCTTCCCGCTGGGAATTCCCTCTCCTGCCCCTGACTGCGGGGGACAATTCCCAGTGCTGCCAGGGCTAATCCAGATCCAAGGAGCCTCTGGCAGGGTGGGTTGGAAAAACCTCCTGCAGAAAGGAGCAGTGGCACCGTGAGCACCTTGGAGGGGCCAAACCCCCAAATTCCAGCAGTGCTGCTGTTCCAGACACCTGGGAAAGGGCAGGAATGGGGTGCAGGAGTTTCCTGTCTGGTGTTCCAATACTGGAGCCAGGCTGGGAGAGCTGGGAATGTTCCCCTGGAGAAGGGCAAAATGCAGGGAATGCTGAGAGTCCCTGCAGGGGCTCCAGGAGAGCTGGNTGGACATTGGGATTGGATCCAGCTGGGACAGTGGGAGGTGCCCCTGTGGCACTGGATGGGATTTAGGATCCCTTCCCACCCAAACCATTCCATGATTCTGTGTCCTTGCTCCATCACTGAGCTGTGGCCACTTAAGGATACCCCTGGCTGCTGCTGCAGGAATTTGGGATCACCCCTTGGCCTGGCACCAGCCTCCAGGGGAATGTCCTGACCCAGCAGGAAAACTTTCCCCTCACATTCGTCCCCCCAACTCTTCTTTCCCCAGAAACATCCTTGACTCAGACAACTACAGCCCCATCCCGGTGTCAAATGAAGAAGTTTATAAGAAAATTGTTGGACAGTTCCCATTCCAGGATGCTGAACTCGAAAAGGTGAATTTTGGAATGGGGAGAGAGGCCTGGCCTGGCTGCTGGGGCAGGAGAGCCTCACACCCTTTGTGGGCAATGAAAGAATCAAAAAAACAAACCCCAAATCATCCCCCCAGTCCAAATAAACGATAAAAGAGAAAGGAAAACAACGGGAAAGAACAAATATTCCTCCCATGGGATGCATTTCTCCTGGTGTGGATGCGGGAGGTGTGATTTGTGTTCCTCTCAGGGTGTTCACAGGTAGCAATATCCACTTCCACTGGCATTTTATTCCTGTATTATGAACCCTGGGAATGGCCTTTATTTGTTTCAGTCTCATATTTAGAGAAAAAGAGCCCAAAAACGTGGTGGATCTTGGCCTTTGCACGAGCTTGGAAAACCCAAGTGTGTCCTGGTGTTCCCTGGATCCTAAATCCTACAGGCAGCAAATCCAACCCTGGTGATCCCAGTCAAGGGCTCTGATTTCTGTGTCCTGCCCCAAAATTCAGTCCTGGGCTTCAGCTTTGAGCTCTGGGGGTGAAAGCTGGGAAGATCTGGTGTTGGAAAATCCGTTTCCTCCTGGTTTTGGGGGATGTTGGGCAGTGCTGGGGGGAGGTGACCGGGAAAACGCCTCGTGCACGGTGTGGGAGGAATTCCAGGTGTTCCCAAGGAGGGAGAGGAAGGGAGCTGGGAGAGGGAATGAGGGGATGGCCCCAAACCCCACCTGGCTTCAGGTGCCATTTGTGATTATCTGCTCCCCTTGGCCGAAGTGTTCATAAAATCCAGGACAAACCCCGGAATTCCTTTGCCTGCCTGGATCTCGCTGCTGTCCCTGCCCTCCCTCTGGAATTCCCTCCCGTGTTTTCCAGCAACCCTTCCCAAAGAAGTTCCCCTTCTCGGAGTTCGTGCCCAAGGTCTACAGCCAGATCAAGGAGTTCATCTACGCCTGCCTCAAGTTCTCCGAGGACCTGCACCTCAGGTGGGAAGGGCTGGCACTGGGAGAGCTCAGCTGGCTCCAGACATGGATTCTGTCCCTTTGGAAGTGGCCCTGGAGCAGTGGGGCCTCTCCTGGAGGGGGCAATCCCAGGATGGTTTGGGTTGGAAGGAGCTTTGGGGATCACCTGGTGCCAGCCCATCACAGGGACACCTCCCACCATGCTCCAAGCCTCCTCCAGCCCGGCCTTGGGCACTTCCAGGGAATTCTGGGCTCCCAGGACAATCCCAGTTGTGTGAGGAGAGAGGGGCTGCTTCCTCCCAGGTGTTTCTGCAGCAGTATTTTAATAAATAGATGATATAGATGAATATTTTAATAAATAGATGATATAGATGAATATTTTAATAAATAGATGATATAGATGAATATTTTAATAAATAGATGATATAGATTAATATTTTAATAAATAGATGAACCTGGGTGTCTGGAGAAAGGTTGTGATGGCCACTTGTCACCAGGAACATCTCTGACCCCCCCAGCCTCCCCTCCCTGCTCCCCAAGGAGTGGGAATCCCGTGGTTCCATGAAAGCCTTGTCAGGAAGACTCTGAGGGTTGGATTTTTGGTCAGGAACGAGTTTCAGCTGCTCCTTTCGTGCTTTTGTTTTTCTTGTTCCTTCAGGGAGTTTATATACAAATAATGTGATTTTTTTTTTATTTTTTTTTTTAAAGCCTGCAAAATATTCCATGTGTTTACTCTCCCTGCTCCATCCCGAGGTGCTTTGAGGCTCGTTTCACCCATGTGTACGTGTGTGAGACTGAAGAGCAGCAGGCTCTGCCAGGAGCTCGAGCTGAGGCTTTGCTTTTGCAGCAGCAGCGTGAGCAGCTCGGGAGAGGCTGAGGAGTGAGGGACAGGAGTCTGCCTGGGAGGATCCATCCTCCTTCCCTTCCCTGGGAAAACAGGAGGCTGGATTGGGGATTGGGAAGTTCCAGCTCCTTGGGAGCTTCGTATCCCGGCCATGACCTGACCCTGGAGCTGCTGGAGAGAGTCCAGAGGAGGCCCCGGAGCTGCTGCAGGGCTGGAGCCCCTCTGCTCTGGAGCCAGGCTGGGAGAGCTGGGAATGTTCCCCTGGAGAAGGGCAAAATGCAGGGAATGCTGAGAGTCCCTGCAGGG